>NW_028261393.1:14719759-14869759 GCF_051295495.1 Thamnophis sirtalis | reverse complement strand
TTGAGTTTGTATCGATGGTTTGCCCATGTATTATTGTGGTTGAAGCTGAAGTAATCATTGACAGGTAGGACATTGTAGGAGACAATTTTGTGTACTGTGCTTAGGTTGGACCGCAGGTGGCGTAGTTCCTGAGTGTCCAAGCCCAAAATTTTGAGCCTGGTGGCATGAGGGATTCTATTGTGAGCGGAGGAGTACTCTTCTCATGAAATATTTCTTGACCCACTCAATAATATCTGACAGGCAGTGTGGATTTCAGGCAGACAAGCTGTATTCGAGAATTGGTCTGGCAAAGGTTTTGCATGCCCTAGTTAGGAGTACAATGTTACAGGAGAAGAATCCTTGAATTAGAACTTGGGGGGAAAGGATCTTTATAATGGTTGTGACTTCTGGTTTAGTGCAGTGGACCAATTTTCTCTTGCTGGGTCATACCTATTCTCAATAAAAGGTTATATGTTTACAGGGATAAGATTTACAACTGAACTTGGTCTGAAAACAATCTCATTCATAACGCCCCAAGTAGACAATGCATCAGTTTGGCTGTGCCAGATGAATGAATATCAAGAGTCCTTCCTATCAGTCATCATTCCCTGCCACTTTAATGCCAAGCGATATTAAAACCTTGTCCTGATGTATCCTAGGTGGAATTGGCTGAAAACAAACCTTGATTGAAGGGGATGTTGATAACATTGAATTGCTTCCCTGTGAGAGAGAGCGAGAGAGAGAGAAAACCAACAGATGAGATTTATTCATTTAGAGAAAGAGGGACTAGAAGTGGGTGTGTGCAGGAAGGAGTGGTGGGTTTTACAATTGCACATAAAATCAAAATACCATAAGCGTTGCTTGATTCCACAGCACAGAAATTCCACAGTGCAGGGATTATTCTTTGTTAGGAGAATCACAAAGTAAAATAACCAAAGTGCATTAAATGTGGAGGCAAACTTTGGAGGTTTAGGGAAGGAGAGAGAAGAAACATTTAATGAGGGAAGGGAAGGGAGAACAGCAATGTTTAATCCACTGAAGCGTGCATCAACTTTTCCCTTCAACCTTAAAATTCTGAATCTGCCCTTCTACCTTTGCTCTCCCTGGTTGAGTTTGCACAATATATTAACTCCAAGCCAAATGCATCACTTTATGGCTTATTAGGTAAGTAAATCTATCTCTACAGTGCAAAGTATTCATTGCCATTGTTGGTTCCTCTCTTTTTAGCCTTGTTTACAATATTGGCCAGAACCAGGTCTCCAGCAATATGGGCCCATGCAGGTGGAATATATATCTCGGTCAAGTGATGAAGATGTTGTAGCCCGTCTTTTCCGGGTGCAGAACATAACACGGGTGAGTTTGCTCTAAACATCTGCACTGTTTTTTTTAATTAAACCAATGCCTCCTTCCTTCCTTCCTTCCTTCCTCCCTCCCTCCCTCCCTCCATTCCATCCATCCATCCATCCATCCATCCATCCATCCCTTACTCACTCACTCACTCACTCACTCACTCACTCCCTCCCTCCCTCCCTCCCTCCCTCCCTCCCTCCCTCCCTCCCTCCCTTCCTTTCTTTCTGAAAAACTTGACCCGAAAGGAATGGAAAGGGGAAAAGGGGTTGCACTGTGATCATTTGGGGCAGAGACATCTTCGGACAGCGCTGGCTCTTTGGCTTAGAAACAGAGATGAGCACCGCCCCCTAGAGTTGGGAACAACTAGCACCCATGTGTGGGGGTGCTAGTCTTAGAAATCTTAGAAAGGAAAGGTGGAAATCTCACTGCAGTTTGCTCAGAAACTGGTAGCTAGTTGTCCCTTTTTCAATATAGTGTCTCTCCTGTCCCAGGTCATTACAGTGGCATTAATAATGCCACCCACGGAGAGTCAATCTGAAAACCCGCTTTGAGCCTCCTAGGATTTTCATCCTTTCCACTGATTTTGTACTGAGCTTTCTATCCAGTGCTGTTAAATTCCAGGCTCGCTTAGCTAAGGGCGGGTAATCCCCCCTCATTCCATTCCATACTAACTACATTATATTGCAAATCTACCCATATTATGAAAGTATTACAGGGCCTCATTTCCTTATCCCTGCTTCCCTTCTCTTTCCCTTTCAATCTCTCTCTCTTTTATTATTATTATTATGATGCGGTGAATACCAAATGAATGCAAGCAGCCAACAGTCATTGACTGCCAGGAGATAGATAGCTGGCCGGCTGGCTGGCTGCAATATACTGTAGTAGAGATATGCATACTTCACAACTATGGTTGGAAGGAGTTATATGGATTTTTGAGAGTGCAAAGGCAGTAGTGCTACGAAAGAGTTGTGCTTTTCTGGATTTTGTACATCAGTAAGTGCCTCTTCCAAATCATTTTTGAAACAAGTGTAGCTCTAATACAGGTAGTCCTTGACTTACAATAGGACCACAATCTCCATTGCTAAGTGTTGGCCCGCCAGCAGCCAGCAAAGCTGGCAGCAGATTCGGACAGTGAGGAGGTTGGGGAGGAACATGGGCCAGTCCTGGAGTCTGGGGAAGGCTCTGATGAGGGCTCTATGTCAGAGGCAGAGAGGGGGGCAGAGCCATATGTCAGTTATCAGCTACCTTCAGAGTCAGACATCAGTGAGGCAGACGAACAGCTGGAGCCTGTTCCCAGTGTGTGCATGCACAGAGTTGCCAGGCAAAGGGAACAGCTAAGGGACAGGGGTCGAATTGGGAGTAAGGCCACTGGTGGATGGTGAATAAGTAACATTTTTCAGTTGCTTTGTAACTTTTGAATGTAACTAAACAAGTGATTGTCTGTGTACAAGTTGGAGGTAATACCTCGACTTCACTTAGTAAACACTCAAAGTTACAACAGCACTGAAAAAAGTGAGTTATGACAATTTTCCATACTTATGACCCTTGCAAACATTCTCCTGGTCATGTGATCAAAATTCAGAGGCTTAGCAACTGACTCATATTTATGACCATCGGCAGTGTCCCAGGGTCATGTGATCATGTCTTTTGATGTTCTGACAAGTGATATCAATGGGGAAGCCAGATTCACTTAATAACCATGTTATTAACTTAAGAACTGCAGTGATTCACTTAACAACTGTGGCAAGAAAAGTCATAAAACGGGGCTAAATTTACTTAACAAACATTTCACTTAACAACAGAAATGTTGGGCTCAATTGTAGTCATAAGTCAAAGACTTTCTGTATTCAGGAATAAGTCCAAAGAAACAGTAACTCAGAACCAAATAAGAACAACTCATTTGTCAGAATATTCATGACTGGCAGAGACATGGTAACAAGGTCAGCCAATGAATAGGGTTTAGTAACAAGGTCAGCCAATGGGAGCTGAAACAGCTTGGAGCCTCAGTGTGGTTTAGCCCTGCAGTTCTGAGTGCTGTGCTGAGAATTGAAACTGAAACTTTTCTGTCTGCTCTGAACTGAAACAATCTCTCCTCTACCACATTGGAAGAATCTGCTGTTGGTATTGTACATTTATTCTTGTGTTATTATGTATATAAAGAAGTTAATGAATCCTGCTGAATCAGTTATCCATGTGTGCTTTCTGGATGTGATTTCTACTGCAAACTCTGACATCATTTCATTCTTCTATGCCCCATGAAATGTCCCATGCCTCTCAGATGATTTATAGATGATGTTCTAAAGTCCATTCTGGAATGAATACATTAACAGTTTTAATTTACTCCACCTCATTTAAATTTTATCAACATGTAGCATCATCAGAAACACAAAGAATCTTGATATGCTTGTATACTTGGTTGGTTAGGTATGCATTAGATCTAGAGGATTTTGTTCCCCTCCCCAGTTAAAGAGTTGAAAAATGTTGAGCGGTATTGTCTGAGTAGAATTGCCTGTGATTCATGTTGTACTAAGTAGGTAATTCCCTATTTTCATGAATCACAGACTCCATGCTATAAAATAATATAAGCCAGTGGTTAGCAACTACTGCATTGAGGCCCAACAATGAGTCATATTGTAAATGAAGTTGGGTACAACGAGGAGAACCTCAACTTAATGAAGGAGTAGAATTTTAGGAGAGAAGTTCAGCTGGTGTAGGTTTATCTCATTTTGAAGTGAAGTAATATTATTGCTGTCTGAAAAGACCTTCCCCCTCAATAAGAGTTTGTCCTAGTTATGCAATGATTGAAATCCAGGTCTCTCGCCTGTTTCTATGCCCATATCTCCATGAGACGTTGCCTATGTCATCTCCAGCATGTATGTGCATGCTGGCCAGATGATTTTCAGCCTTCCAGAGGGCGTGGGGAGCTCGTCTTCATCCTCCCCAGGCTTCAGGAAAGCATCCAGAGCCTGTGGAGGGTGAAAAATGGGCCCAATGGTCCTACTAGACGTTCGGAGTTTCAGTGAGCCCTGCACACATGTGTGGGGGGAGGGCATTGCATTATGGGTGTGGTCACACACACGTGCACTATCACGCACATGCAGCCTTTTGGCACCCAAGCAGAAAAACGTTCACCATCACTGCCCTAGAACAATATTTCCTGATCATGAACCCTTCCCAGAATTCTGTTATTTTTCATGATTTCTAAGAATTCTGGGAGTTGAAGTCCCATGCATCTCTGGGGAACACTGAGCAAGAATATGGGCAATCAATCTCCAGAGAGTTTTTGAACAGCATTCTGAAGAGTTTATTCTAAAAGCAAACAACTGAATACAATAGAAACAAAAATCAATAAATTTGATGTAATTTCTTAAGATTGAACCTAAATCTGGCTAATAAGGTTATTCTTTTATTATGCATATTCCACCTTAATAAAATTTGCCATTTGAATAGGTTTTTGGAGCTAAATTGAAAGATTTGGGGAGCTGTGAATGGTTTAGTGCAGGGTTTCCCAAAACTTGGGACTTTAACACACATGGACTTCAACTCCCAGGGGAGTTTGTTTATTTGTTTGTTTGTTTGTCAAACATGTAAAGATAACAAATATAGGTATGGACATAAACATGAACAAAGGAAGTAAATACAGATAAATGGGGACAGTAAGACAGGGATGTAGGCACACTGGTGCGCTTATGCACGCCCCCTTTATGGACCTCTTAGGAATGGGGTGAGGTCCACGGTAGACAGTTTGAGATTGAAGATTGAATTCTATGAGTTGAAGTCCACCCATCTTAAAGTTGCCAACATTGAGCAACTCAGGCTTAGTGTATTTTCATCCTAGAAGAAAAAGCAAGGAGATGGACAGCTGATATCACCTATCAGATTCCAAGTTGTGCTTCATCCTGGAGAACAGCTGATTCAAGACTTCTGGTTTTAGCAAACTCTTGACAGGAAGAGAACTAATAACAGGACTTTTCTAGTTACAGGAAGGACACTTGATGGTCCAGCACTTTCAGTACCTGCGGTGGTCAGCCTACAGAGATGTTCCAGATTCGAAAAAGTCTTTCCTGAATTTATTAGCCCAAGTAGAGAAGTGGCAAGGAGAGAGCGGCAATGGCAGGACCATTGTCCATTGTTTGTAAGTATTCTTTGGATTAAGTGGGAAAAGACCGATGGAGAATCAATGTTCCTCAAGTAAGGGAGGTGGTATTCTTATCTCCAAATCAATTCCGCACTGTTGTTTGTCTTGCGTTCTGACCTAGGCTTCCCCAAAAAGCACGAAGCAGATTCCTGGTCCTGACAAAATCCCTTTTATTAAATGAATGTGAATTTCTCTCATTCACATTCAGCAAAGGCCTGGTAAACAGTCTTTCAAAGGTGAAGTTATGACCACAGACCTTATCTAGCTTGGAAAGCTGCCATGTAAATATTTTCCAAACGCAGTGCTTGTTCAAGGAAAGACTTGGCACAGAGTCTCTGAGAGTCACAGACAGATCTTCACACTCCTGAAACAAATAAACAAACAAATGAACAAATTGCAAAAGCCCACTCCCCTTTCGCTCCTCTTTTATTTCCTATGGGAGGAGCCATTCACCATCCACCTGTGGCTTTACTCCCAAGCCAGCCCTGATTTCTTAGCTGTTCTTTTCTTCTGGCAGCTCTGCGCATGGGGACACTGGGAACAGGATGCAGCTGTTCCTCTGCCTCACTGCTGTTTAGCTCCAAACGCAGCTGAGAACTGCCAGACTATCTTGGCCCCATCTCTGCCTCTGATGCAGAGCCCTTGTCCAAGCCTTCCCCAGCCTCCAGGAGTAGCCCATGTTCCTCCACAACCTCTTCACTATCTGACTCTGCTGCCAGCTCTGCTGGCAGATCTGTTAGCAACACAACTCACATAGAATTATGGGGTTTTATGGATTGGAATTCTTCATAGCCAGAGAGTCTACATGGAAATAGTTGAAATAACACTGTAGGTAAATGTCCTTTTGCAAATCCAGTGCCTTTAGTTTCTAATATCAAGATTAAGATCTGTCAATACCGTAAGCCCTACTGTGAACTTACTATTATATCCTGGTCAATAAGAAGAAATTAATCCTAAGCTTCTTGATTTATTTATAATGACAACTATGGTGTAAATAAGCATGGATGCTTAAACAAGGAAGAATGGAAGAGGAGCAGGGCAAAGACAGCACAGTCTTATGCTGCACAGAATTAAGATCAAGTGAAGTCTTAGAAAACTTTATAATCCCTTGGTAAATTCACATTTGGAATACTGCCTCCAGTTTCGGTCACCATGATATAAAAAAAGATGTTGAGACTCTGGAAAGAGTACAGAGAAGAGCAACAAAGATGATTAAGAGGCTAAAACATACAAAGAATGGTTGCAGAAATTGGGTATGTCCATTGAAAAGAAGGACTAGGGGTGACATGATAGCATGTCATATTTGACACAAAGAAGAGAGGGTCAACCTATTTCCCAAAGCACCAGAGAGTAAGACAAGAAACAATGAATGGAAACTAAGCAAGGACAGAACTAACCTAAAAACAAGGAAAACATTCTCAACAGTGAGACCAGTACACAAGAAACCAGTGGAATGGCTTGCGTTCAGAAGTTGTGGGTGCTCCATAATAGTATAACCTTCATTGTCATTGTACAAAATAAATACAATGAAATTGGCTATATCCCTGGAGGCTTTTAAGAAGAGATTGGATAGCCACTTGTCTGAAAAGGTATCAGGTTTCCTGCCTGAACAGGGGTTGGACTAGAAGACATCCAAGGTACTTTCCAACTGTTATTCTGTTAAACAGATTGCATGGGCCTAAGGGATGTTCTTGAAAGCTATAGTTTAATGATCCAGGTTTGTTAGATCTAACCCAGGGGTCAGCAACCTGGAGCCGCATGTGGCTCTTTCATCCTTCTGCTGCGACTCCCTGTCACTAGTCAGCTCCATAATTGATAGGACTTTTAGTTAGTACAGGTAGAGGAAAAAAGATGCCGCACTAGGAGACTCAATGGTGGGGGGAACCGGATTTCCAGTTGGCTCCAGAATTGAACAGGGGGCTTCCGGTTAGGACCTTTGTGGCTCTTTGAGGGTTTAAGGTTGCCGACCCCTGGTCTAACCAGACCACAGAATCTTGTGTCCTGTACAAGTGTTCATTAAGCACATCGGTGCAATTAAATTGAGAGGAAATGTAGCCCTATGCCTCGAACCCTTTTTTCCTCAGTATCCCTACTCACCCCATTAACTAAACATTTCACAAGTTCTGCCCAGAAATCTGAAAAACTTCTCTAAGTCCCAGGGATAATGCAATGTGCAAAAAATAAAATAAAATAAACCACAGGTTGTAGCTTCATCTAAGTAAACAGCTGCAGCCAGGGATTAAAAGCAGCCAAAACTGATTTCAAAAGGTATCTGCGGAAAAAACTCAATCACTGTGTTGCTCTTCAGCTGTTGATTTTTGGTTGAACAACATCCACACTCCAAGAGAACAAGCAGGCTTCCAAGTTGACAAGGGCATCCAGCAGCGAAACAGCCAAATTAAGGTTGTGTATTAGTCTAAAGATAATTTGGCAGCATGTCTGCAAATTCCAGAGGGTAAGGAATTGAAGAAAAGGAGAAGAGAATAGGGGGCTTTGGCTCACAAACAGCCATCTTGTATACATCTGGCTAATTTGATTATATCAAGTGTGAAAGATTTATTAGCTCTGAAGGGAATCCATGCCCAGAAGAATTTACAGCGCAAGCTGGCAACATGCCCATACACTGCTGGGAGAGAAACTAATTTTGCTTGGGTCACACCAGTTTACAGAAAGCCAAACAGGTGCTTGAGTTAGGAGCACTTGAAGCGGCTTAATCTTATACTTGGAGTTTGAGACAGTGACAATCTCACGCACAGGTGTTTGGTTTGATTGATTTGGGAGTTGTCATTTCTAAATGCCCATCTTTTCCCCCTCTTCAAAATAACATCCTGGAATAGAAAAGCTGAGTGATCAGATCCAGGAAAAAAGACAACAGACTTTCCCTGTTGAGATTAGCTTCAATATTGGACCAAATGCAATAGCAGTAGAGCAAGAGAGAGAGAGGCTGGCCAAAATGTTCCCTGACCTGTTTTCCGGCTCAGAAAACAGCCGTCAAAGAGTTTAGCTAGTCTTGTTACAAGAAGAAAAAAGATAAGAAAAACCTACTGCCACCTTCACTTGCAACAGCCTTCCCCAAATCTAGAGATTCCAGATATGTGGAATTTAACTCCCAGAATTCCTAGCAAAGGTCTTGCTGGCTGGTGGATTCTCAGATTTGATAACCAAAAAATCTGAAGCATGCCTAGTTTGGAAATGATTGCATTAAATACAGGTAGTCCTCAGCTTACGACCACCATTGCGCCCAAAATTTATGTTGCTAAGTGAGAAATTTGTTACGTATAGTATAGCCTTTATTGTTACTGTACATCATGTATACAACGAAATCGGTTTTAGCCTCACTGCAGTCCATGCCAAAAAATACATAAATAGTATAAAGAATAAACCCTGTTAGGAATATAATCTAACGGTTGGGTTGGCAATATATAAATCATGTAACAATGCTGTACCTGTTTCTTTAAATCATACTGTAAAATGTGATTGGTTGCTGTTTCCTCAATTGGCCATAAAAGGGAGCCAGAATGACTGTTAGCTCTCTGTTTGCTAGATGCTGGGCTGATCTGATCTGAGTGTTTTGGAAGCTGGCTGTTAGAAAGTGCCGTGAGCTATTTTGCAACTGCTAGCAAACTTTGAGTACCAGACTGTTTGTATGATTATGGACTATGTTATTTGGATTATCCCTTAACTGAAAGACATTGATGACTGACTGTCTTATCCGTGTATGACTTGGACTGTTTGATGGACTCTGATACCTCTATTTCCACGAAAGTAAAAGCCTATTTAAACTGCAGTGTCTCTATATGCCGGTTTGTGTGTTCTCCAACACAACTCTCACAACGCTTCTCTGAACGCACTCGCTCTCCCAACAGGGAGCTTACCTACCAAACCCTATGCAAGTAATTAGAGGGGGGGGGGGTGGAGAAAGAAAGAAAAAGAAAAAAACTAGTCATACATTTCCACGCATATGTGGAGTGACTGTGGTGAGTTTAGTGGGTTTTGTCCCATTTTACAACTTTTCTTGCCACATTACTTAAGTGAATCACTGCAGCTGTTAAATTAGTGACACAGCTGTTCCTTGAATCTAATTTCCCCATTGACTTTGCTTGTCAGAAGGTTGCAAAGACTGATCATATAACCCAAATAGTCATAAATGTGAGACAGTGTCAAGCATCCAAATGTAAATCACATGATCCTGGAGATGCTCCAACGGGTCGTAAGTGCGAAAAATATTCGTATGTTCACTTTTTTCAGTGCCGCTGTAACATTAAATGGTCACTAAGTGAACTGTTTGTAAGTCGAAGACGACCCGTAATAACAGCCGTGCCTCAAACCCAAACGTGAGATCCCAAAACTTGTGTATGGAATATCCCAAAGAGTCTTTTGTTATTTGAAGATGGTTTCCATCCTATCCACTTAAAATAGGTGAAAATTTCAGCCCGGTACAAATAATAATACAATGTTGGCATTTATGCAATACTTTTCCTGGAAGGTTAATATGCTGCGTGACCACAACTGTGTAATAGTGCTTGCAGCTATTAACTTCATTAACAAGTTGCTCACCGTTTCGTAGTATAACTGTTCCCTTTCCCTCTGTTTTATTATTATTATTATTATTATTATTATTATTATTATTATTATTATTATTATTATTATTATTATCTTTAAACTCCTGTGTGTTTAAGCACTCAATTGAAGCTTGCTCAGCAATTTAATCTCTTACTAAGGGTTATTTCTCAACTATTGCCACTAGCTATCATATTTTATCAGAAACAGGCAGTCTAGGGCCGTGATGGCGAGCCTATGGCACGCGTACCAGAGGTGGCATGCAGTCTTCTGACCGAGGATTCCTGGTAAAGCATAAATCACACGCTTAGTCCCCAAAACCCTCTTTTATTTAAACGGCTGTGAATTATGGTCATTCACAGCCCTTAATGATTCACAAACAGTCGGTGAAGAGTCCGACATATGTCTGCTACAGTCTTTAATGCTGATAAGCACCCACCTTTATCTCCCTTGAAACGCTGCCAGAGATCTAATTGCCAATTGGTTTTGCAAGGCCAAACAGAGCACAGAGTCAAACAGGAGCTTCTCAGAATTTGAACCGACCAGAAAGAACAAAGTTGCTTCCTGCAAAGGCTGACGCCTGTTTGCTCCTCTTTTATGTCTTATGGGAGGGGCCAATCACCTCCAAGCCTTACTCCTGAGTCGCTGCTTTTTTCTTAGCAGTTCTTGCTTTTTAGCAGCTCTGCGCATGCGCACACTGAGAACAGGCTCACACTGTTCTTCTGCCTTGCTGATGTCAGGCTCCATAGGCTCCGGAGGCAGCACATCACTACCAGATGGCCTTGGCCCCCTCTCTGCCTGCAACGCAGAGCTCTCGTCCGAGCCTTCCCCAGACTCCAGGACTGGCCCATGCTGCTCCCAAACCTCCTCACTGTCCGACTCTGCTGCCAGCTCCACAGGCCACCGGCAGACCACAACACGCAGATCCCACTCTGTGGTCACGGGCACTGTTGCCCCAGCTCAGCCAGCTGGTTGTCAGATTTCTGACGTGTGCACCTGCCAGTTAGTCGGGTTTCCGAGGCGTTCTGGCGCTCACATGCATGCGCCTTCCAATTTGGGCACCCTGTGGCTAAAATGTTTGCCATCACTGGTCTAGTGTCTCTTTGTTTTCAAAATGGCTATGTTGAAAGCTTAACCGAGTTATGCCTCACCCGGAAAGAAACACATCATTTGCTGAAAAAGTGTGCAATCCGACGGTCTAATTCTGCCTCTTGTGGGAATCATAAGAATAAGTATGAAACTAATTTCCCGTTCATTACCAGTTCATTTCCATGCCAGTTCATTATTATTCCTCTTGACTTGAGCAAAACAAAATGGACAAGAGATTGCTTGTGCAGCTTTTGCTTATTTACTAGATTTATAGCCTAGCCTGTCTTAACTGTAAATAACTTGCATGGGGATTAAGAGAAAAATGCCAAATACAAAAAAGAAAAAAAGAAATGATTGCTTTTTAAAAAAAGTTCAAAGCATAGCTCCAGCCACACCGAGTAGAAAGTCATCAGTTAAACCAATTAATATCTAAGATGAAGAGATATATCTTGCTGCTTTTTCTAAAAGACAGCAAGGATTGATTGTAATTCCTGTGGGTTTTTCACACTTTGAAGACAATAATAAAGCAGCAGGTCCTTCACTGTTCGCTGAACAAAAGTCTCTGTAAGCTGACCAGCATTTGACTAAGCACCATTTTACAAATGGTGTAAATGTTTGAGAGACCTTTGTTTAAAGCTTCCAAATGACATGGTTTTCAAGGATCAGATAAACCATAGTAAATGTGACGCAAGAATGCCATGAATTCTGCATCTTATTGGTGTGACCCACCAGCGGCCAATGAGAAGGTTGGGGAGGAACCTGGGGGTTGAAGAAAGCTCAGACGAGGGCTCTGTGTCAGACGCAGAGAGGGAGTTAGACAGCAGTGAGGCAGAAGAACAGCTGGAGCCTCTTCCCAGTGTGCACATGTGCAGAGCTGCTGGAAGACAAGACGACTAAGAAAGCAGGGTCGACTTAAGAGTAAAGCCACAACTTGGAGGTGATTTATTTATTTATTTAATTAACTTGTATGCCGCCCACTCTCGGAAGACTCAGAGGAGTTCTCCCAGAGGAAACAAAAGAGGAACAAACAGGGAGTGAGCTTTTGCAGGAGATAATTTGTTCATTGGGTCTGGAAAGTTCTGTTTATGATTATAAGAGACTCTGTGTCAAGTTTTGCTTTGCCCGGTATTTGGAAACTAGTTATCTGACAGTTCTCTAAACAAGATAAGGTGTGTGTGGATGAACATTCCTCTGAAAGACTGTTTGCTAAAGCCTTGCTGACTGTGAATGAAAGGAATTCACAGTGGTGTAAATAAAAGAGGTTTTCCCGGGTACAAGACTTTGCTTCTTGCTCTCTAAGGAATCCTGGGTCAGAACATTTATCTCAAGTTAGAACATTTCAGCGAGGGATAACTACATGTATCCTGTGAGTAGCATCAACCCATCTTTTAATTTTGTGATCTCTACGATGGTATGGAAAAACTGGACATGTATATCTTTGCTTGGTTTTTTTTTGTGTTCTCTCTCTAATGCTAGGCTAAATAGTGACTACCGCTTCACAGTTCTTCTTGGACTTCTTTTAGCTGCATTCTTCATGTGTCTAATTTCTCTCTGTAGGAACGGAGGTGGACGGAGTGGTACCTTCTGCGCCTGCACCATGATCCTGGAGATGATCAGGTGTCACAAGCTGGTGGATGTTTTCTTTGCCGCAAAGACCCTTCGCAACTATAAGCCAAATATGGTCGAGACCTTTGTAAGTAACGAGTAGCATTGATCTGACCTATTTCTTCTAAAGAATGCTCTGGTATTTCTTCAAGAAATTATGGAACTTGCTCCCATAAAAGGTGGCAATGACTTACAAAAACTGAAGGTGGATCAAAAGAAGGTCCATACTCAGAAGCTTATACCAATTACTGTGAACCTTTGATATGGAAATTCTGTGGAATCATCACAGCTGGTAGAATTCAGCATGCTACTAAATGAGAATAAAACAGTAGAAATTTTCATTCATGTCATGCTTAGAAATGTCTGGGAAGAAATTGGTTGCCCTTATGAAGAAAAAAAAAGCTACTATAGATGGAGATTTACTCTGATCCCTAGTGCCAGGTGGTATAAGCTTCTTGGTTTGATGAAATGGTAGGCAACTGGTTTTCCCATTTGTGCTTTGCGAATTCTGCAATGAAAACAGATTCTTAGTATGCCACATTCACACACGCACAAACACACACGGATGTATATACATAGATACAGGGGCGGGCTTCAAAAATTGCAGTAACGGGTTCTCTGCCCCGTGGCTGGGTGGGTGTGGCCATGGTGGGCATGGCCTAGTCGGGCTCCTGCACCATGGGGGGAGGGGGGAATTTATCGCAATCCCCAGGCTCCGGAGGCTTTTCTTGAGCCTCCGGGAGGGCAAAAACTGCTTCCCCTGGCCTCCAGAGGCCCTCTGGAGGCTGGAAACAGGCCCATTTTCCCCCTTCCCCATGCCTTGTACTTACCTAGCATGATGAAGGAGCTGCGTGGAAACTCCTGGGAGGGGAGGGACAGGGTGGGAGGGAGAGGCATTTAGGGGTTCACCGAACTGGGCAGAATCCTAGCTAGAGGATCTCCCGAACCCGTGCGGAACCCCAGCAGCCCACAACTGGTGTGTATGTGTATGTGTGTGTGTATGCACCCTGTTTTCCACTGTCTCAGGAGTTTGCCTAAATTCATGTTCATTGCATTGGTGGATCTATGTAACCATCTCATCTTCTGCTGCATCCATCTTCTTCTGTCTTTAACCTTTCCCAACATCAGGGTTTTCCCCAAGGAGTCTTCTCTTCTCGTTTGGTGGTCAAAGTATTGGAACTTTAGCTTCAGTATCTGTCCTTCCAAAAAACATTCAGGGTTGATTGGCTGGCCACATTATAATGTCATTAAACCAAATCAGAATGGAAGAGGGAAGTGATACATGCCTGTTTAATCAGATCAGGAGGCATAGCTGCATATACAATAAATATCTCAGAGGAAATGTTTTCTCTCTGTATCCATGTCTTCCCTCCCTCTACAAACATAATATAGATATTATGTATGTTATGATGAATAGAAATAGAATAGAATAACAGGGTTGGAAGGGATCTTGGGGGTCTTCTACTCCAACCCCTGCTTAGGCAGGAAACCTTATACCATTTTAGACACATGGTTATCCAATCTATTCCAGTGTTGGAGCATTCACAACTTCTGGAGGCAAGTTGTTCCACTGATTAATTGTTCTAAATGTCAGGAAATTTCTCCTTAGTTCTAAGATGCTTCTCTCCTTGATTAGTTTCCACCCATTGCTTCTTGTTCTACCCTCAGGTGCTTTGGAGAATAGTTTGACTCCCTCTTCTTTGTGGTAGCCCCTGAGATATTGGAACACTGCTATCATATCACCCCTAGACCTTCTTTTCATCAAACTAGACATACCCAACAGCCTCAGAACTACATCTCCCAGCGGCCTCAGCTAGCATGGTCAATGGGGGAAGGATGCTGGTTATAGGTTCAGCAATATTGGACAGATTTTATATTCTGTAGAAGAAAGAAAAGCATGCCATAAACATTGCTTCAGAGAGGAAATACAAGATTTGGATTTTGAATGATGCATTATGAAATTTCTCTCTTGCGAAATGAAATGCCTGTAGAGGCTGCTCTGATAGCATTAGAGAGAGAGAATAATTCATTTGAGCAAGATAAAGGATGGAATTAAGCCAAGGCAATTTAAAAAAAAAAGTTAACTGGCATGGAGTTGGGTAACCTATTGGGCTAAATTGCAAGGTATTAGGATATGCAAACTAGTGTTTTCAACCAGAACTCAATCTTCCACCAACCTCTATTGAACCTGCAAAATCTGATTCCTGAGACTCAGCTTAATGATCTCACCACAGGAGTAAACGAGAGTGTTGCTATTAGTAGAGCTTCACTGAGTTGCGCCTGTTAAAAGATCTGGCCCCCGCATGCATCCTTCTCTGACGCTGGAATTTTATTTCTCTACATTACTTATTTCTCTACATTACATAAAAAAAGAGGATTCCCCCCCCCAAATCCAAAAGTATTATGTCGTTAATCTCTTTGATCTCTTCCTTTCTGACGTCCACCCACAGATGAAGCTTTGGTGTTTTTGCTTCACAGGTTATCAACAAACTAATTGAATTTGCAAAAGTCTGCTGCTCCCACCATATGGAGTTTCTGCATTTATTTAATTATACATATGGAGGGACGTGGTGGCTCAGTGGCTAAGATGCTGACCTTGTCAATCAGAAGGTTAGCAGTTCGGCGGTTTGAATCCCTAGTGCCGCATAATGGAGTGAGCTCCCATTACTTGTCCCAACCTAGCAATTCGAAAGCAAGTAGAAAAATAGGAACCACCTTTGATGGGAAGGTAACAGCATTCCATGCACCTTCGGCATTTAATCATGCTGGCCACATGACCACAGAGATGCTTTTGGACAGTGCTGGCTCTTCGGCTTTGAAATGGAGATGAGCACCGCCCCCTAGAGTCAGGAACGACTAGCACATGTGCTAGGGAAACCTTTACCTTTTGTGATTTCTGTAGCCACCTATCTCATTTGATTGATTCTGGGTAGCTTGAAAAACAACCCAATAAAACTGGCCGACACCCAAGATTAAACTGTTAACCCCACTCATCATCAGTAGTAGTAGAACCCATCTATCCCCTGACTCAAATGCCTAGAAAATAGCCAGGACTTCAGTGCCATACAACTCTCTGTGAGGGATGCTGTTCTACCTAAGTTCTACCCAACTCCAATGTTGTTTAATAGAAGGGACCTTCAATGACCTAATGGTTATGACATTGGCTTGCCAATTAAGAAGACCCAATTATTGCATGATGGAGTGATCTCCCATTCTTGCCCCAGCTCCTGCCAGCCCAGCAGTTCAAAAACATGCAAGTGTAAGTAGATGAATAGGTATCACTTTGGTGGGAAGGTAACAGCATTCCGTGCACCTCGGTGTATAGTCATGCTGGCCACATAACCATGGAACCATCTTTGGACAATGCTGGCTCCCTCAGCTAGGAAGCAGAGATGAGCACTGCCCCCTAGGTTTGGACACGACAGGGGAAATCTCTACTCCTCCCCACCACACACAACTTCTATATTAAATCCGGTGGGGTAGGCAGAAGCCATACAATAAATCTGTGGATCCTTACTCAGTAAGCAATCACACCTGGAAATATTTTTTCAACCAGTTGACATTAAAGGCACCAGGTTACAAACTGGAAGAAGAATCTTGTGTCTTAGGAACAAAGGCAGAGCTGTGTGACCTTCAGCCAGTCACTCTCTCTCTGCCCTAGGAAGCAGGCAATGGCAAACCATTTCCAGAGTCAAGGTTCAAGAGTTAGGATTACCTCAAAGGGATGTCCACACACACAAATTGGTAGAGTGTGTATCAGATTATAATTAGTGCTTAGAGTGTGTATAGGACTGTAGCTAGTGCTGTTATACTTTTCTAGCTTCTTTGAGTAGAAAGGATAATGGGAATTAGGTTATTATTTATTCCTTCATTTATACTTTGTTTTTTCCCCCAAGTAGGTCAGAATAGCACAAGTATCCCCACGCCCCCTGATTTCAACCTCACAACTATTCTGTTGAATAAAACAGGACACAAAAGGCCTGAGGTTAGATTGGAGGTAGAAGATCTGCCAGCCTCACTTTCTACAAGTTTCCAATTCTTTTTTATTTTAATAAAGATAAACCTGCTACATTAAACTGGTTTCTACATCCGTTTGCATATATTAGTGTAGGCTTCCTTCTATTACCCAATTTTGCATATTGTCTTACCTAACATACTTTCTCTTGCTTGGTGTGAGAAATGAGTGCGTTTTACACGAGCTGCATTATAAAATTCAGAGAAGTGTGAAAATGAAAAGATAATTGTGTCCCGACCCATATAATAGTTTGTGAATTGTGAGTTCTCTTGTAACATGTTATGGAACATTGAATATCTTTCTTCTATGCTTCTGGGTTAGACGTATCTCAACACAACTATCCCTGTGTTTATTCAGTGATTATTTCATTCTTGGTCTTAAATTCAGAGGGTCCAAGACCATGATTTTGTAATGTTTTCCTAACTGGAATAATATCAGGGATGCGGTGACTCAGTGGCTAAGATGCTTAGCTTGTCGATCAGAAGGTGGGCAGGTCCGCAGTTTGAATCCCTAGCGCCGCATAATGGAGTGAGCTCCCGTTACTTGTCCCAGCTTCTGCCAACCTAGCAGTTTGAAAGCATGTAAAAAATGCAAGTAGAAAAATAGGGGCCACCTTTGGTGGGAAGGTAACAACATTCTGTGCGCCTTCAGCATTTAGTCATATGGTCACATGACCATGGAGACATCTTCAGACAGCGCTGGCTCTTTGGCTTTGAAACAGAGATGAGCACCGCCCCCTAGAGTCAGGAATGACTAGCACATATGTGCGAGGGGAACCTTTACCTTTTTTTAACTGGAATAATGCCGTACTTTTTGAACTATTTGTTTTTCTTCCCCTACCAACCATTCTGAGATATGATTAGATTTTAAATAAAGGATTCATGGCATCTTTAGATCATTTTGCGCAATAGACCTTTTTTTTAGAATTTACAGGGAGTAGCTTAATCAGTTGTACCGTAGATCTTCATCACAATTACCTTATCACCGGAACTCTTTTGCTATAACTTAATTCTTCCTAGACAGGAACTCATTATTTTCAGACCTTAGTTGCCACAGCTGAAAACAGCTGCCCTGTTTTTTTTTTTTAAAAAAAACAAGACTTTCATGAAATGGTTACTCCTATATAATTTATATATTTATATTTAATATAAATTATATAATTTATATGTTTATATTATATATTAAAATGGTTACGCCTATATAAGGGTGCCTCAGTGGCTAAGATGCTGAGCTTGTCAATCAGGAAGGTCAGCAGTTCAGTGGGTCAAATCCCTGACACCGTGTAACAGAGTGAGCTCCCGTTACTTGTCCCAGCTTCTGCCAACCTAGCAGTTCAAAAGCACGTAAAAAATGCAAGTAGAAAAAATAGGAACCACCTTTAGTGGGAAGGTAACAGCGTTCCGTGCACCTTCGGCATTTAGTCATGCCGGCCACATGACCATGGAGACATCTTCGGACAGCGTTGGCTCTTTGGCTTTGAAACGGAAATGAGCACCACCCCCTAGAGTCGGGAATTACTAGCACAAATGTTGAAGGGGAACATTTACCTTTACCTATATAATTTAGGCTTTTTGACAAGTAGGTAGTAAGTCCCCTCCCTTTCAGACTGTAAAAACCAAGGCCACCTTTTGCATCAACCAAAGGCTTGTGTTAGGGGTGACCAATTTTTCAGGCCTCTGGTGTCATTATGCAATCTTATTTTACTAGGCTGTAGATCTTGAAAAATATTGGCAAGTTCATCCCAAGTTGACATGTAACAGTGTTGAAATCTCACACGAGGTTTCAGTTCCCACTTTTTAAAAAATCATATTTAATTTGGCTCAGTGGCTAAGACACTGAGCTTGCCGATCAGAAAGGTTGGCAGTTCAACAGTTCAAATCCCTAGTGGCACATAACGGAGTGAGCTCCTGTTACTTGTCCCAGCTTCTGCCAACCTAGAAGTTCTAAAGCATGAAAAAAATGCAAGTAGAAAAATAGGGACCACCTTTCATGGGAAGGTAACAGCGTTCCGTGCGCCTTCAGCGTTCAGTCATGCCGGCCACATGACCACGGAATTGTCATCAGACAGCGCTGGCTCTTCGGCTTTGAAATGGGGTTGAGCACCGCCCCCTAGAGTTGGAAACAACTAGCACATATGTGCGAGGGGAATCTTTACCTGTACTTTACAATATCTTTACAGGATAAAGTTTGCATGCACTCACTCTCTTGTTTTCTTTTCCCTTAAAGGAGCAGTACCACTTCTGCTACGATGTAGCCCTGGAATATCTGGATTCACTAGAGACCAGATAGCATCTTGTCCAAGCATCCCAAAGGCAAGTGTTTGTATTGGGTTTGGGCAAACCTGCATTTTGCACCCAGATTTTTTTTTTTGAATTAGAGTGAGTGAGTGAGAGAGAAAACAAAGCAATGCAATGGAATAAAAATGAAAAAAAAGAGGCAAGATACAAGGACTATGTTGTTCATTCTCTACCTTCATTTTTGTTCCTATCCTCCTCCTCCTCCTCCTGCTTCTCCAGTTGCCAGCAGAGCAGAGCCTATACAAACTCAACCCATGTACACAGTGTTGTGCATATGCCAGCCATGAGTTTGATACCTGCGTCTCATTTCTATGTATATGGATACTGGTGTGCGGAATGGGCATCCCCGGTGGGTCTCCTTGTGACCGCTAAGACTCATCGGCTGGAAAGAACCCAGCACTACACAGACAGCAGACAACAAGCAAAATCCAGCCTCTGTCAACACGGCCACAGGAGATTGGAAGAAGCAATGGGATTCCTTCTGAAAGCTGAGATGCTTTCTGGGCAAAAGGGAAAAAACAAAGATCAGCTTGCAGTTGGTCATTCTTTGGGAAAGCAACGTGGGACTCAAAAGCTCATTGGAACTTGTACAGTTTTCATTCTGTCTTTATAGCCACCTCTTTCTTGTCTCCAAATGAGTGCCTGCCTCCAAAGAGAGTCTGTAAATTTCCATTTTGGCAGGAAAACTGCTGTTAAAAACAGAACAAAACCCAGTCATCTAAGTGGAAGGAAGCACCCGTGCCTCTTTCTTTCCAATTGAGGTGTTCAGATATTCTTCATAACCACCGTAGCCGTACACCTGGGTGTTTTGTTCCAAACAAGCTTTGGAAGAGCCTTACTTAGACCATAGAATCTAGGATTGGAAGAGGCCTCGGAGGTCTTTTAGTCCAACCCTCTGCTCAAGGCAGGAGACCTTATACCATCCCACTCAAACGGTTGTCCAGTCAATGTTTGAAAACCTCCAGTGATGGAGCACCCACTCCTCCAGGAAGCAAGCTATTCCATTGATTAATTGTTCTCACTGTCAGAAAATGCTCAGAATAATGGTGCCTGCAGCCTGCTGACCCTGTCAGGCATCTTTCCAGGCAGGGGGTACCTAACCATAAAACTTCCTCAATAGTGTAACCCCTTCGACAACTTTGCCACAAGAACTCACGCACAGATGCAGACTTCATAGATTACCAACAAGCATGTAAGCCAGAAGAGAATCAGTTCATAAGAGTCATTCAGCAAAGGGCATGAGTGAGAAAGGGAAAGGTCCTATCAATCCAGATAATTCTGTTTTAGAGTCAAGTGTAGACTTTCCTGTGTGTGCTGGTGGCGGTTTTGGAATGAAAACGCAATGACAAATAGCTGTTTTCAGCACCTATGACTAATGTGGTGAGAAGACATTTATGCTTTGGAAAGGTGAGCTGGTTGGGTTTGCTGGAATAGGTAGCTTTATATTGCCTTTGCGCAGTTTGGCTTGGAGTCAGAATTTACAGGAGTTAGTGCTCAAAGATGCCAGCATAAGTATATGAAGGATGGGCATGTATGTTTTTATAAGAATCCAAGACCTTGGTTCTCATTTCTTTCTTTTGCTCCATCAGCCAAGCTAATCAGATTATTTCTACGTCTCCCACTCTTGGTGCAAGGTTCTGTTGAGATAATTAATACAGGAGTTTTTAATGCAGAATAGCATTAGAGGAGGGGATGTGCTCTGCATGAAAATTGAGGCCCGCCATTCATTTATTTAAAGAGCCCACAGACACTCCAGATAGACTTAGCAAAATTTTTGCCAAATGTGGAGGACCAGCCTGTTCAAAATGTTTGGCCATTTCACTTAAAAAGCCCAAAGCCTCCAATTTTCAGGCAACAGGATGCAGACAAGTGCATGTGCAAAAGTTTAAAAAATAATGCAGACTTGTTAATGTGCCTTTGTATCCTTTATGACAGGGGTCAGCAACCTGTGGCTCTGGAGCCGCATGTGACTCTTTCATCCCTCTGCTGCAGCTCCCTGTCACCGGCCAGCTCCACAATTGATAGGGCTTTCGGTTAGGACAGGTAGATGGCTCTATGGTGGGGGGAACCGGACTTCTGGTCGGCTTCAGAATTGAATGGGGGGTTTCTGGTTAGGACCTTTGTGGCTCTTTGAGTGTTTAAGGTTGCCGACCCTTGTTTTATGAAATGCATCACACTGATGTAACTGAATGGTCTTCAGCTGGAGCCACAGTAAAGAAGTAAACAGCATCAAAGTGGCAGTTGTCATTCAAGTGATTGAAGCCCTTCCTCTTTTTGGTGCACGAGAGACATAAAACACATCTTAAAAAAGAGAGAGGAGTTTCAGGTGCCTAGTGGTACCCATTATTTTGATCCCCTTCCTCATGAAACCTCTGGATTTCAGGCCATGAATCTTGGTGAGGTTTTTTCCCCGAATTACTTTTAGTCCTGTCAACAAAGAGCATTAGTCACCGTGTTGATAGATGCAGTAAAGGAAGAAGATTCTTCTCAGTCAGGATATTGATTGAATTAGCCAAGGGAAAGAAGATCCGTTGGTTCTCAGAACAGATATAAAGTTGATGCATTCCTTCTGGGGGGAAATGTGGGGAAAGAAGCATAAATATGAACAGAAACTCAGTCCAATACTTTTAGGAATGACATGGCAGCTTAGATTATTCCATGAATCTACCAGCTTGTATTTTCTGGATTGTTTTGCCCAAACATCACATCTCAGGACTTTGGGGGAAGGAGAGAAAGGAAAGCCCATGGCAATCAGTGAGACCTCCCATTTTGGATGCAGTCTCTTCCTTTTGGGGGGAGGAGAAAGTGGGGGGGGGATTTAAAGCTTTTTCTTCCACAGTGAATTCTGGGGCAAGTGAAGTGACGCCTCTCCAGAAGTAGCAGCTAAATATAGTAGGGCAAAGAGATATGGAAACATTCAGAAGGAAGATGAATGTATATAATAACATAAAATGTTCATAAATGTAACCCCAAGTGGGTGATTGGACAGAAAGTTCTTTGCAAGAGCTAAGTTGAGAAACATCTTAAAATGTTTTAATCAATTCTTAAGCAAGAATTCATTAAAATTGATTTTTAAAATGATTTTTTTTAAAAAAAAAAGACTAGATTTTGCTTCCAACTGGTATGGTGCCTCTTAGGATACTTAAGAGATTACTTTTCAAGTACTCCAAAAAGTTTGAGAAGTCAATCCTAAATATTTGTAGCTAAGCACAATGATAATAATAATGTGTGTGTGTGTGTGTGTGTGTGTGTGTGTGTGTGTGTGTATGATGTCACTTGTTACCTATCACAAGGTCAGAGGCAAGTAGGTAAGTCAAGCATTGTTAGATGCTACACGTTTCATCACTTGATACTACTTGTGTATGAAGTCAGTGTGGAAAAGGAAGAATGGAATTGGCTCAGTATAGTTAAGAGACAATCATCAGAGGCCCAGGTGTAACATGTAGTTGTGCCAGATTCAAGTAAATGAGCAGAATGGAGTTATCAAAAGGTAGAACAGATGGGAACCTGAGGCTGAAACAGAAGGACTGTTCTTTTTCTCTTCCTTTCTCCTGTGGATGTGGATGTGCATGTGAAGATGAAGATTGATGAATGGGACTAGCAATGTGTATCGTCTTGCGTTTAAAGCAAAGACAGATGCCTCGTGTGCTTTTGCAGAGTTTGTACTGCTAGAGTATTAAAAAGGCCAAGCCTGGAGTACAGTTTCATAGAAGTGCAGAATATGGGAGCTTGGAGAAATATCGTGCTTGTGAGAAGTCACATTTTTCATTGTGAAAATAAGAGAAGAAAAACAAGAAGTTCTAGCTTTAACGATTGGTGAACTTTAAATGGTGTACTTGGAAATATCTTTGAAGTTGAAGAACAGATATCTTAAAAGTTGCCAAGGTTGAGGAACGTTGGTTTAGAAGCTTCCCTCTAAGTGAGCTCTTGGGATTTTCTCAATAACAGTGGTAATTTGGTATTCAACAGCTTCGAAACTCATCAAATTTGGTACTCAGAACCAAACAGAACAGAATAGCAGAGTTGGAAGGGACCTTGGAGGTTTCCTATTCCAATTCCCTGCTCAAGCAGGAGAACCTATACAATTTCAGACAAATAGCTGTCTAATCTCTTCTTTAAAGCTTCAGTGTTGGAGCCTTCAGTTCATAACTTCTGGAGGCGAGTTGTCTCACTGCTTAATTGTTCTAAATGTCAGGAAAATTTTCCTTACTTCTAGGTTGCTTCTCTCCTTGATTAACTTGATGCATTTTGGTGCAAAAATGTTCTCCTTGTACTTTCTTTGGTATTTGGCACGCTGCAAAAAGAAGAAGGGGATGACTGCAGAGGGTGGACAGGAAGTTGGACATGCTGGGAAGGTCACCATAATAGAAAAAAAGGATAGGCATTAAGTTTTTCCCAGCCAAAACAAAGGTCATGTGGTAAGTCACATGATTTATTTGGCATTTGTGCCGCCTTGTCCTACCACCCAGAACCAATTGACATTGAATACCACGGTACCATTGTAATGGGATGCACTTCTAAGTAGAGAGACCCTCTTTTTGGTGGGGTTGATGCTAATGCTAATACCTTTAATAGGTTTGAAGAGGCAGGCTTTGATGCAATTCTCGTGTATCATATTCTCGCACAAGCACAAAGCCAAAGGCACCAGCCTGAAGATGATGAGTGTGACCTCATCGAAAGGTCGCCAAGGCTGAATAACCTGCGTGCTGCTTATTTTCAAGATATGTATCTATTTGTAGGTGGTAGAGCAAGGGAGGCCACTTAAAGAATGGTTATCTTCTTTTACAATTTCCCTACAGCCAGTCAGTTTTGAGCATAACATTCCCCAGCTTTGCAACCTTCAGATACGTTGACATCAGAGGTGGGTTCCTACCAGTTCGCACCAGTTCGGTAGAACCGGTTTGTCAAATCTACTGAACCGGTAAGAAGAAGTTCCACCAGTGGACCTGGAAAGCAGGCCACACCTACAGAAGAGGTTCCAAATTTTTTTGAAACCCACCACTGGTTGGCATTTACAGTGCCTAAAATTCTGACTGCTGGTTATAAGCAGTGGTGGGATCCTCCCGGTTTAACAACCGGTTCAATGATCATGCTATTTTGCTTCGCTCGCACCCCCTGTGCCTGATGTGTACTGCACGTGCGTGCAAAGTTTGAAAAAAAAATCTTCACTTTCAGGTTTCTTCGGAGGAGTAACACAGCTGATTCGCGTGGCAATTTGCTCTACCGCGCAAATCGGACAGCACTGGCTCTTTGGCTTTGAAACGGAGATGGGCACCACCTCCTAGAGTCAGGAACGACTAGCACATATCTGCGAGGGGAACCTTTATAAAGATATTTGATTTGGGTTAGATGGTATAGAAGGTTGTGATGGCTCAAGCAATTAAAGACACTGAGTTTGTCAGCTGGAAAGCTGACACCCTGCGCTCAAGACCTGAGTGCCACACAACAGGGTGAGCTCTTGTTGCTTGGCCCAGCTCCTCCCCATTTAGCACTTCGAAACAATGCATATGTGAGTAGATAAATAGGTACCACTTCAGTAAGAGTGCCCTCTGAATCTCAGCTTATAGTCATGCTGGCCACATGACCACAGTAATGGTCTTCGGACAACACTGATTGATTGATTGATTGATTTGATTGATTTATTATATTTGTATGCCGCCCTTTTCCCCCGAAGGGGACTCAGGGCGGCTCACAATTCAAATCAGGGAAGGGGGTACAGACAAAAAAAAAAAATGAAACATAACAATGCATAATTTAAAAACACACAACAGTCATATCATTTGAGACGGGGGCAACAGCTCTTTAGCCCCAGGCCTGTCAGAACAGCCAGGTTTTAAGGGCTTTGCGGAAGGCCTGGAGGGTGGTGAGGGTTCGAATCTCCACGGGGAGTTCGTTCCAGCGGGTCGGAGCAGCCACAGAGAAGGCTCTCCTCCGGGTAGTCGCCAGTCGACACAGGCCAGCGGATGGAATTCGGAGGAGGCCTAATCTGTGGGATCTAATCGGTCTAGTGGAGGTGATTGACAGCAGGCGGTCTCTCAAGTACCCAGGTCCAATACCATGAAGGGCTTTATAAGTGACGACTAGCGCCTTGAAGCGTATCCGGAGACCAATAGGCAGCCAGTGCAGCTCGCGGAGGATAGGTGTTACGTGGGTGAACCGAGGTGCACCCACTGGCTCCCTCGGCTAAGAAATGGAGATGAGTGCTGCCCCCTACAGTCAGATACAACTGGACAGGGAAAAACTTTATCTTTACCTAGGTTATATATAGATACCCTGCAGTAGAAGACTGGTGACTGTCTCACATTTGGCGATAAAGAACACTGCTGATATCGTTTTGATGATCAATGTCCCTGATTCTCTCTTGTGCTATTGATTTGGCCTTCTCCAGGGTTAATTGGTATAAATATTCAGGAGAGAGGTCAAAACTACAAAGTTTTGCTGTAGAGAAGTGGTGCCAATGAGATTGGCAGCTGTCTGACAACAGCAGAGGCATCAAGTCTGTAGGGCCAAACATACTCTGGTGTCTCTTCAGCTGGTATAAATCTTTTCACCTTTGAAAGGCATTTAAAAAACAACAACAACAACCCACCAATGAAATAACCAGCTGAATAGTCTAATGATCGACTTATCTATTGTGCAAGAACTGATCTACACTGTAGAAGTACTTAACTTTATAAATGGGATATGGTCCAACACAGAAAGAGAGGCGCTCATTTCACTTGTGAGTCTATTTTAAAAGCTCCTCTTTATGTTATTGCTCATACTCAGAATACTGACATTATTCCATGGGTAAGATATCGGGTTTTTTGAACACAGAATCTGTTGCTTTCGTTATCGCATCACCTGAGCTGCTATTTTGAGAGGTGTTAGCAGAGCTTACATTTCCTGACTCAAAAATACATACTGCAAGAGCTTCTAAACAAGTCACTTCTTCCCCGGTGGCTTCACTTGAAGTCTCGGGGAGAATATTCCAGTCCTCAAATTCACCTTTTCTACACGCACCCCGATTTTAGCATAGAGAGGCTGATGGGATGAAGGCAGGAGATCTCTGTAGCTGTTCCAATCAAAACTGTTCTATAAGTTCCAGTATAAAAGATTGAGGAAATTGTGGTTCTTCCTTATATACATTATTTGACACCATTTCCCATTATCCCTGGCCAGCACGGCCCATGATGGTAAGATGTGTTCCCATCCTCTGCTGCATTTTCCTAAATGGCGAAGTGGCACATCCACAAAGGAATTATTTATGGTTCAGTTGCTAATGCCATTAGAATTTTTTTCCAGATGGATGTCACCAAATTTAGTCAAGTAATGATATGAGGATTGATTGGGAATGAGATGGGTCTACGGATATATTCGTTTGACCCATTGCCTTGAAACAAACAATTCTGCGTAGAGGAGGAAATAGTTCTAAAAGGGAAACACAGACTTTGTTTTAAAGAATACTAGCTGATAACCTGGCGTTGCCCAGATATTTATTTATCCCAATCCTGAATTAGATAGGAATGGTGATGTCAAGTGGCAACATAAGTGCAAAATGGGCTGTCCTTGTTTCTTCCATGAACGTCGCCGCAATTCCTGTAGAGGCGATGGCAAGAGCAACTTCTCCCTAAGCCCTGATTTTGGTAACAATTAAATTAATTAAAAATGTTTTCCCTGTGCCCCCAGAAGCGTAATTTCTAATGTTGGATTTCCCCTCTTATCAGAGGGAGCCTCCTTGTGGAGTACCGTGAAGCTGTTATCATGGCAACTCCACTGTGCTGTACAGTAGAAGCCATTTTAAGGCAGTACAGTAGGGGCCGTTTTAAGGCACAACAGGCTGTATCTTAAGAGAACACACACACTGAAGGGTGTTAGGGATGACCAGCATAACTCTGGAATGCTCGAGGCATTCCAGAGTTATGCTGGATCACTCACACACACACACTCACTCACACACACACAGCCATTTTTATATACAGTATATAGATGAGTAATGCTACTTTGCAAGAACCATTCTTGTTTCTTCAGATATTATCAGGAAAATACCTCTTTTAAGAAAGCAGCTGCCACCTGCATGCATATACACACACTCTGTATTATCCATTATGCTCAAGTTTTCTTGCACTTTAGGGAAAAAAACATGTTTCAAATATTTAAGTGTACCTATTAGAACGTCAGTCCCTCAGCTGGAAATGATAGATGTGTATAAGAAGGTGGAGAGAGATCCTCTATGAATGTAGTCACATAGCAGAAGAAATGAGAGTTTTCCTGTTTGGAAACTATCCAGAGTACAAGACACGAGAGAGTTTGGGATTTGGAAATACACCAGATAAATAATGCAGACCCTGGTCAACACATTTTAAGAGAGGCATTGACCAAATGAAGATGATGTTCACCACAATGAAGTACAGTTTTGAAAAGTCCTGTGAGGAATGGTTGAAAAAATTGCCTACATTTAGCCTGAAGGGGGGACAAAAAAAAGAAGAGAGATCAAGAGGAAAAAAAGGGACATATGCTGCACTTAGATGCCTCCCAAATAATAAAGACTAAATTGTAGACTATAAAAGATATGACAGATAAAACCTCAGTTCTATGAATGGTTACCTTACAAAACACAGATCAGCTTTACCGCCAATGAGGCTGAATGAAAAGGAAGCAGATTTGGGAAGAAATTTCCTGAGGGATATAGCAATAACAATAATACTTAAGAATTATATACTGTTCCTTAATGTTTTACGGCACTCCCTGGGCAGTTTACAAGGTCAGCATATTGCCCCCCCACCCCCCAACAATCTGGGTCCTCATTTTACCAACCTCGGCAGCATGGAAGGCTGGATCAACCTTGAGCCCATCAGAATCGAATTCCAGACTGTGGGCAGTGTGAAGGGAAATATTTGCCTGCAGTACTGCATTCTAAAGGGACGCGGTGGCTCAGTGGCTAAGACATTGAGCTTGTCAATCAGAAAGGTCGGCAGTTCAGTGGTTTGAATCCCTAGTGCCACATAACATAGTGAGCTCCCGTTACTTGTCCCAGTTTCTGCCAATTTGAAAGCATGTAAAAATGCAAGTAGAAAAATAGGAACCACCTTTGGTGGGAAGGTAACAGCATTCTGTGCGCCTTTGGCGTTTAGTCATGCCAGCCACATGACCACAGAGAACGTCTTCGGACAGCGCTGGTTCTTCGGCTTTGAAACAGAGATGAGCACATATGTATGAGGGGAACCTTACTGCATTCTAACCACTGTGCCAGGAGGGCACCTATGAGATTTCTCAAGAATGTATGGTTTCAAAGGCCATTTATGGCTTGAAGGAGGGAATGTGTGGGCATTTTTCAAGAATGTTGCAGCACAGGAAAAGGGACTGTTAGGTGATCCTCTCTGACTCAAAATGATTTGAAGATGCACTGTCATCCAGATGTTATCATATCAAATGGGGGAAACTCCATCTTAAATGTGAGATTGTTTGCAAATTCCAACCCAACACACCTGCTCTAGAGAATAAAGCAGGGGCCTCCAACCTTCCAATTTTAAAACCCCCAGCCTTCAATTCCCAGAATTCCTGAGCCAGACATGCTGGCTGGGGAATTCTGGGAATTGAAGTCCATGAATCTTATTGGATAGGGTGCACACAGAAATGGTGCTCATCCATTTATATTATGAGGATGAATCGGTAGAAGCAGCATTATCAAGTAGATTTCTTTCTTGAGGAAGGAACAACATGGCAACAATTACACATCTAAAGAACCCAATTGTGTTTTCATCTTAAGAGAACAACTAATCATGGCCACAATGTTTTTAAGATTTTCTGACCTCTTCTTGTTCCATCTTAATGGAACTGATCTTTCCAAATTCCTGAACGAAACGGCTCGATCTGCCCTTCTTTAAATATTGTATAAAAAGCAGAGCTTGGCTTTCTGTTAGCTATCACACTTCACCAAATGTTAAACAACACTGTTTATGAAATTTAAATGTGTATTTTGAAGGAAAATGTACATTTTAAATCTATTTTGAAAAGAAACGTGTATTTAAGTACATATTTTGAGAAGAGTTTTTTAATAGAAAAAGCCCTGCAAATCAGTAGATACGTGGAATATAGGATCCTAAATATATAAAAAAATACATGTGAAATTGGCATGAAACGGAAATAAAAGACTGTCCATTCCTATTGACTCTGTGCTAGTAATGGGATAAAGTATTACTCCTTCTTTAAGTAATTTGTTGATTTGCTTCATTCATAAATTATCACTGATGAAAGAAATCGATTTAATTGGAGCAGGTACCAGGTGATTCTGTTAGGCTGATATAACCTGTGAAAATGCAGGGGGTGGGAAGAACTTCCAGGGATGAGTAAAACATGGAACTGATTTTGTCTGTGAATATAAATGTCAAATGCCTTCATTTTCGGTGAATCGGTTGCTGTATCTCATCGTTCCGTCACCTTGTATTTCCTAAGCGGTATCCGTTGGTTCTACTGCAGTGTGAAAACTCAAATGTTTCTTTCATTCTTAAGGAAAAGTTCAAAAGTCAAAATATTTACATTCCAAATCAGGTTCGTTTTGCAGGACATTTAATTTTTCAAAAAGTGTTTTCCCACCCCTTCCCTCAACAAGGGCAAGCGTTTAAAAAAAAAAAAAAATCCAAAGTGCTCTCAAAAGCATCAACTCTTCACCTTCCTTTCTCCAAAATGCTCATCTTGTTTATAAATGTGTACAGAGATCTTTGTATATAGAGATAAACATTATCCATATTAATAACCGTGTACATATTTATCAGTGTTACAAATTCCATGGTGCTCCCCCTTCCTTTTTATTAAGAAGTCAGTGAAATAAAGCATTTTCAACTGAAGACAAGTGCCACCAAAATGTTATCCTTTTGGGGTCTGTGTTTGGTTCACTTTGGCTTTCATGAACACTTGGAAGAAGCTCCATGTAGCAGATGGGTTAAATATTGACTTGTGTCTTTTGGCCCTATTTTGGGGCAAGCTCTGTATCAGCCACTAGAAATGCCTTATGAGCAAAGTTACTTGTTCCATCAACCTTGAGAGGTGAAGAAGAGAGAGAAGTCCATAACAGGAAACAGGGTTCCATAGGAGATGCCAATTTTCCCTTCCCATCATCTCTGGGGCAGTATGTTGTTTTTTTCTTTCTTTTGTTGAACTTTCAAGGCAATGTTTGAAAAATAAAATAAAATACATGTTTGGAAACGACCATGACTTTTGATTGTCTTCCACTCCATGATGCATTAAGGCAAGACTTGATGTTGATGTTGTTGATGTTGATTTTATTTATATGCCGCCCTTTTCCCCTGAAGGGGACTCAGGGCGGCTCACAACTCAACCAGGGAAGTGGGATACAAACAAGAATTTAAAACTACATAAAAACAATGCATGATTAAAACACAACAGTCATACCAATTCGAGACGGGGGCAACAGTTCTTTAGCCCCCAGGCCTGTCGGAACAGCCAGGTTTTAAGGGCTTTGTGGAAGGCCTGGAGGGTGGTGAGGGTTCGAATCTCCACGGGGAGTTCATTCCAGAGGGTCGGAGCAGCCACAGAGAAGGCTCTCCTCCGAGTAGTCGCCAGTCGACACTGGCCGGCGGATGGAATTCGGAGGAGGCCTAATCTGTGGGATCTAATCGGTCTAGTGGAGGTAATTGGCAGCAGGCGGTCTCTCAAGTACTTCTTGTGATAGTGCCGAATCCTTTGTCTATGGAGATTCTCAGCCATCCATGCCACGATTGTCCCACAAAGGTGCTTTTCCAAAAGGCAACTGGACTTTTGTTTTTCCTTGAAGAAGACGTTTCGCTTTTCATCCAAGAAGCTTCTTCAGTTCAGCTCATGAACTGAAGGAGCTTCTTGGATGAGAAGTGAAATGTCTTCAAGGAAAGCCAAAGTCCAGTTGCTTTTCGGAAAAAAAAAAGCACATTTGGGATTGCCAAATCCTTTGCTGTTACAATTCCATGGAAATAGTTATGGATTAAACATGTTATACGGAGGACTATGTATCTAATTCACACAGGTGGATAATAAGCCATGGAAACTCCCACACATGAACCTGAATTTTGAATCATTGAAAATACCGAGTTGATATCATCCTCTAGCTTTTGTCGTTTATATCACGGCATCAAAATAATCCCTTGGTTACACTCTTAGCATTTTCACTCCACGAAAACTATTATTATAGTTGCTTTCCACTGCTACTTTATTAACATTGGTATTATTTTAAGACAGCGTTTTATATTGCATCCTGTAATAACAAATATCGTGTACTTTTAGAGATTTGCACTGTGCTTTTTCAAACAAAACTTAACAAGCGGGTGTTACTTAATTAAAATACCGGAAAGCTTGTTACCTAAATTCACATATAGGTAGTCCTTGAGTTACAACAGTTTGTATAGTGACTGTACAAAATTACAACAGCACAGAAAAAAGTGATTTAAGACCATTTTTCACAGTTACAACTTTTGCATGGGTATGTTATCAAAATTCAGACACTTGACATCTGACTCATATTTATGACGGTTGCCATCTCCTGGAATTATACCAGTGTTTCTCAACCTTGGCGACTTTAAGTCCTGTGGACTTCAACTTCCAGAATTCCCCAGCCAGCTGTGCTGGCTGGGGGATTCTGGGAGTTGAAGTCCACAGGACTTAAAGTCGCCAAGGTTGAGAAACACTGGGTTATACGATCATCTTTTGCAACCTGACAAGCAAAGTTCAACAAGGAAGCCAGATTCAGTTAACAATGGAGGGACTAATTTTAACAACTGCAGGGGTTCACTTAACAACTGTGGCAAGAAAGGTTGTGAAATGGGGCCAAGTTCACTTCGCAAATGTCTCACTAAGCAACATAAATCTTGGACTCAATTATGGTCGTAAGTCAAGGATTACCTGTAATAGGCCAACTATGGGAGATCTCAAAATCAGAAAAAAACACCAAAATAACACTCATAGTATACTACCACTAACCATAAAACTCACTGTGGAATTGCTTGGGAGAATGTAATGATCTTTGTCGGATACAAGATTAACTTTGTGAGAGACCTGAATTTTGTTCACATTCAACATAGATGTTGATTAACTAGGTGATTTCAGAGGAGACAAATTTTAGGTAGTTCACAGAGAAGGGCTGTATGCTAAGCCACAGCTCAACATAAGCAGAGGTGGGATTCAGCTATTTCGGATCGGTTCGGGCGAACCAGGTGTTAATTTTAATCTAGTTCGCCAAACCGGTACTTCTGATAACTGACTGGCTGCATCCCACCTCTTCCCTCCCAGGTGTTTCCACGTGGTCCGTTCATCATGCCAGGTAAGTGCAGGGCCCGCATGGAGGCTCTGGGATAGTGAAAAATCTGCTTCCCGGAAGTCCGGAAACTGACCTGTTTCCAGCCTCTGAAGCCAACGGGAGACCATTTTTGCCCTCCTGGATGCTCAAGGAAAGGCTCCAGAAACTGGGGAGGGTGAAAAATGGGCTTCCCGGAAGCATGCGCAAAGCGCGTGGTCAGCAAACCGGTTGTTACACCAGTTGAATCCCACCACTGAGCATAAAAGGAAAATCACTCCTAGATGACATCTAGTCACAATCATCACTGTCCCCAGCATCAATCAATCTCGTGCTATTTAATATTAGAAAACCAAGGTTTTAACTAAGTTGCCTAATAAGTAGGATTTTATTTGAGGCAAGAGACTGTGAGGAGGTTGGAAAAATCACTAGATATAAACAACTAAGGAAGGAACAGCAGCTTAATTTGTAGCCTCCCTCTTAAAGGGAATCTCAGTAAGTCCAGAAAGAAGAGATTTAAACCATTCATTCATTCATTCATTCATTCATTCATTCATTCATTCATTCATTCATTTATTCATTCATTCATTCATTCATTCATTCATTTTGGGTAGCTACCCATCTCAATCAATGACTCTAGACAGCTTACAATTAAAAAAATACAATTATATGTGTGTGTGTGTGTGTGTGTGTGTGTTTGTGTGTGTGTGTGTTGTATTTGTGCTGATAAATAAATAAAGGGAGACTAGTATAGATCTATTTCAAGCTATTTAGCTCTCATCAGCTAGCCATATCCTTACTGGGATTCGAACCTGGGCTGTATTACATATTAGGCAGATGTGTTAACCACTAAGCCACAAGGTTCTCCTCCTTTATCAGCTGAGCCAGGGAAATAGCTTTGTAATTAGTGTCACAACCCATGGTATGCCCAAATATGGGAGGAAGCTTACTGCTTCCATTCTCTGTCTATCGGCTCGTCACAAGAGACCATCCAGACAGAAACCCAATATTTTTACTGTTGCCTTTGTTACATTTGTGTTGTATTTGTGCTGATAAATAAATATTATATATATATATATATAATAAAATGATTAAAAACATTTAATTATGGTGGGACTCCACCATAATTACCTTGACAGTAAAATGGCTGTAGTTTCCCAAAGTACATTTCGTGATTCTGTCCCTTATTTAATTCTTGCATTAAAACCCCTTGCTGAAATGGTTATGATTCTTGCTTCCTTCATCATGCACAGCACTTGGCACGAAGTAAAGCTACATTAAAAATGCAGGCTAGAGTAATTCATTTCAACAAAATGTATATGGAAAAAGCATATATTATGCAAAGTCAACCTGAAAGTTATTGATTGTAATTCATTCCATTAAAATGTCATAATAGGAGATTTAATTCATTATCCTGCTCTTCTTCCCACAGGATCCACAAGCATAAAAGAAGTAAAATATATTTTTCATTGTTTTTTTTTATTTATGAAGACCTATAGAATCAGCAACTGAAAAACTACATTGCAGCATTCTTGCTGTAGAAATGAACTCGAGGTAACACAACACGATTTCCTTATTCTGCAAAAGGAGTGTTAACACAGGGTCCTTGTTGCTTTCTGAGTTGGTGATTTTTTTTGCAATGATGTCAGTGCACTGATGATCTTACCTAGTTTGGCAATGAAACATCTAAAAAATCCACTAAGCTTAAAGTGCACCAAGGAACCCACAGTTCAACCCTGAGCTACAAATACTCTCTTCTATCGCAGTCTTAGGGTGTTTGCATCTGCACATTCATATATGCTGGTTAAAATAAATCAATTAGTCCTATAAGCAAAGTTTTATCTTCAATTGGAAGTAATTTCTCAGATTGCCTGCAACCATACTGGTTTTCTAAGAAATTGGATAGTGCAAAGTAGTTTGCAAGTTCATGCCGTGGATTTTGAATGAAGTTTCAAATATCTTGTCTTGAAGCTGATGGAGTAGAACCTGTGGTCACGAATGCTTCTCACCAAGACCAAATCAGGTTTTGACCAAAAAATTCACATATTTTTTTTCATGGCCGATTTCTCCTTCCGCACCTTTTTTTTTGGTAAGTGCCAACTATCCAAAATTAGATTCAGGTCAGGACCAAATCAGTTTGCAACCAAAGTTATGGAACGAATCATAGTTATGATCAGAGTTTCTACTGTACGGTGGTATTTGACAAATGCAAGGGAAATCAGAAGATCCAGGCAGTTCAAATGGGTATAAAGATTTCTTAAATTATTAAGCTCTCTACAATAATCTGACCGACCTAATGGTCAAAGCAAATTGGTGGTAGATAAGTCAATGGAATTCAAAGTAGGCTGGACTTAGATGTCTTGTGGGCATGAAGTGACTCATGACTGATGACACATTTGACCCCTCCCTCAGGCTCAGCCAGGTCATCTTCTACAGTGCTCTTCTGTTACAATCTCAAGTTGTTATGCATCCTTTCAAAGCCAACACTTAAGCAAACAAGAAAAGAGCCTCCGGTTGTCCCACTGGGCCTACTAAAAGACCATGATAGAGACAAAGATAGAGACATAAGAACAGATTTAAAACCTCGCCTAGAAAACCTGCCATTCTCAACAGGTTACGAGAGTGCTTAAGTGGGAGAGCTTGCCAACATTTGCCTGAGGTGATTCATTCATCACAGAGCAAGCCTTCAGCCTAATGTGTTGCAATATTAAAGACTTCCTTTAAAAGTTGAACCTTAATTTAATGGAAGCACACGGCAAAATAAAACTTTTTTAAAAACACTCTAATTGAGTCATCAAGGCTGTTTAAAAATCTTTAATTAGGTTTGGTGAAGGGTGTGATAATTAAATGTTGCCAATAAATAATAAAAAGAGAATAATGCAAATTAAACTCCGGAGCTCTGTTTATAGAGGAATTAATTGAGCCTGTTGTCCTTTGTGGGAACGTGTGCCTATCTAGGTGTCTGGGGAAAATGGTATTCTTGTCTTCCCCTCTAACCATATTCATTGGATATAAGCTGTCCATGGATATTGATAGAAGAGTCACATCTATAGGGAGCTTCATGGTAGGTGTGACATAAATAAGTGTTTTCACACTTGCATTTAAAATCTGTTGTTAAACAAACACATACCCTGCCAGATTATTAGATTTTTAAAAAGAACAAATTCCAAACAAATTCTCAGTGCAATATGTTAGCCAATATAAAACTCAAGCTTTCATTGTTCTTAATGGATGTGGGGGGGAGTGATGGATGTATATATAAGGTTAAACTTGGTACCCATCCCTTCTAATCAATGAAACCAAAATAAAATGGACATTAAGCCAAATATATGAGTGGAGCAACAAGTAGTTTTAGCCTGCAAACATTTCAAAAGGAAGAGAAAACTGATATGAGAGTGGTAGGGAATGGAAACATTTCGTGCATTAGAACTTGCAAAGAACTCCGAACTTTTGAGGTTTGCCTTGAATGTCTCATGGCAAATTGTATTTTCCTATGTGTAGATGGATGAAGAGGCAGGATTTTCAGATGGAGCAAATGATTGGGTCCTTCATTTCTTTGAGAGATGCTGAATGGAATTATGTTTTATTCTCTGGTTTTGCTGAATGCTACCCATGAGGAAGCAGTTTTGAACAACATTCCAATCTAAAGAAGACTTTGTAGAGCACCGATCCTCAAACTACGGCCCGCGGGCCAGATACGGCCCACTAATGCAAAGTATCTGGCCCGCAGAGTGGTGGGATTCAGCACCACTCCCCGCCCTGCCCCTCACCGTCAGCCTTATCTTCCAGTGAGCATGTCATACAGCAAATGAGACTTTCAACCTGAGTATTATGAGTCAGCATGTTGGTTTGGATACAACCTCACAGCTGGCACATCAGCTACAGTTGAAAAATGGGGATGGGTTGGAGCTAGAAGCTGAAAGTTGCTTCTTGGTGGTTGTGGCAAGACATGAGCTTAATGGTACTTGGTGGAAACAGATGGTATCTGTCCAATTAGAGGAAAGGATTTGGCTTTTGCCTAGCTACCTTAGCAAATCAAGGTTGATTGATGTCGGTGATCATGCAAGCAAATAGCGAATCCAAGCAGAAAATAGCCTGCCTCTTTGTCAGGAGTCAATGGGACTAAAATTAGTGATGCTTACTTCTTATTAAAGCTAAGGCCAGTGATCTGTGAATTTGCTAGGAACACTTTGAAAAGTTTTTTTTTTCTATATTAGTTAGAGAGCTGGACAAGAGACATTGCAAATCATTTAAGAATTTTCTGCTCCAAGCACATGGAATAAAACTTTGTTTCCTGTACTTATGGATGGATGGGGAAAAAAAGCAGTGCAGGAATCCTCTACTTACAACCACAATTGAGACCTAGATTTCTGTTAAGTGAGACAGCTGTTAAGTGAGCTTTGCCTCATTTTACCACTTTTCCTGCCCCCGTTGCCAAGTAAATGACTGCAGTTATTAAATTAGTAACGCAGTTGTTAAGTGAATCTGGCTTCCCCATTGATTTTGCTGGCCAGGAGGTCACAGAAAGTGATCACGTGACCCTGAGCACTGCAATCATAAATCGGTCATAAATAGGGCTCAGTTGCCAAGCATCTGTATTTGAATCACATGACCATGGGGATGCTACAGTGGTCTTAAGTGTGAAAAATGGTCACTTTTATTCAGTGCTGTTGTAACTTTGAATGGTTACCAAATGGAACTGTTGTAAAGTACCTGTAGTTTAAGAGAAAAGGCATGGTTTAAATGCCAAAGGTTACTTTCTCCCAGTTGTTAAAATAATGTTCATTGGTATCACAATTGGATCTACAGCTACTTCTAGAAGTAGAACTAGGTAAAGGTAAAGGTTCCCTTCGCACATATGTGCTAGTCATGACTCTAGGGGGCAGTGCTCATCTCTGTTTCTAAGCTGAAGAGCCAGCGCTGTCCAAAGATGTCTCCATGGTCACGTGGCCGGAATGACTAAATGACGAAGGTGCACGGAACACTATAACCTTCCCACCAAAGTGGTCTCTATTTTTCTACTTGCATTTTTAAAGTGCTTTTGAACTGCTAGGTTGGCAGAAGCTGGGACAAGTAACGGGAACTCACTCCGTTACGCAGCGCTAGGGATTCGAACTGTTGACCTTCTGATCAACAAGCTCAGCGTCTTAGCCACTGAACCACCACTTAGTAGAACTAAGCCACCATTAAAAGGATATGAAACATGGAAGCCCTTGGATTTTAGCCCTTAATATATAACACAAAACTGATATCTTATTCACTTCATTGTAGTTTGCTTCCAAGAACAACTTATAAAATGCATTCTTTTTTTAAAAAAAAGAAAAAAAAATGCTTGAGTCAAATAAGTGCTATTATTTCTAACTGAAATCAATGGGGCTTATTTCTTATTAGATATGTATGCAGTTGCTCATTAACTTCCGCTGGAATCAATAGGACATATTGGCCAATACATATGGATAGGATCAAGCCGTAATTTTAAAAACTTTTTAAAATATGTCTGTCTTGGGTGCTAAATTTAAAATTAAATGCATTCCCTATGGAAGCCATGAATCTACTGAAGCTCAGTTTTATAAATAGCAGGAAGCTACATCTTTTAACCATCCTAGCAACCTCAACTTAAAGCTAAATGCATAATTTGTTGCAAATTAAACATAATGGGACTTGAATAATTATGTTGACTTTTGGAAGTACTTACAGATAAATACATGATTAGATATTTTGTCTACTGCAAAGGAATATTTATTTTGAAATATTAAAAAACACCATTGTACCCCCCCACCCTCCCATTGAGAGTTTGAGATGGAACTGTTTGGATAGGGGTGTAAGAAGTTAATGAAATAGGCATTTGATGAAAATTACTGGGTTTGAAATGGAAAGCATGACATCTCTGCTAGCTGCACTTAAGTAGATGCTGGAGGAAGATGTTTGTGGATTCAAAGGTTGCGTCTCGCTTGGGAGCCTCATCATTTGTCTTCTGAAAATGGATTCCCTGGTCTGCCTCCCACTTCCCTTCCATTCTTCATCCAAACCTGCTTTTATCATGCCAGTTTTGGGACAATCCATCTAAAATCTGCAACTCACCAACACACTCATAAGAACCAAGCTGTACAGGGGTAGAGCATAAACCCCAATATTATTAAAGTTCATCACACAGCCAGCTAGGTATTTAAAACACAGGATTATAGAGTGGGAAGAAAGCTCAGAGGTCTTTTTGTCCAACTCCCTGCTCAAGGCAAGAGACTTTATACCCGTGATGGCGAACCTATGACATGCGTGCCATAGGTGGTATGCAGAGCCCTCTCTGTGGGCACATGAGCCATCCCCCCAGGTCAGATCCCCTATGCATGCGTGCGCCTCCTGCTGGGCAGCTGATTTTTGGGTCTCTGCCATGCATCCATGGAGAGTGGGGCACATGTGAAGACGCAACTGCATGTGCAGGGGGCATGCACACATGTGTATGGGGCAGTGGCAGTGGCATGGTCCCCCACATGTCCCATTTTTGCTCCCGGGAGGCTTCAGGGAGGGCTATGAGCAGTGGTGGGTTTCAAAAAATTTTGGAACCTCTTCTGTAGGTATGGCCTGATTTGTGGGAGTGGCTTGCCAGCCTTGTGACTGGGTGGGAGTGGCTTGCCAGCCATGTGACTGGGTGGGAGTGGCTTTCTGGTCATGTGACTGGGTGGGAGTGGCTGGACAGTCATGTGACCAGGTGAGAGTGGCCAAGACGATGTCACTGAATTCTTTGCCCCAATGGATGATCTACAAAAAGATATAAAAAAGGGAATTTATTATTTTGTGTACTTGCTACTTAAATAAGCTTAAAATAAGTACACAAAACAATAAAAGAGCTACTTACAGAAGGAAGATGACTGTCCTCGCCAGTCTTCAATATCACTGACTCCAATGAATGGCCTGCACAAAGAAGAGACCCAGAAATGAACTCTTTCATTGCATGCACTGCATTAGGATGAAACCAGCACACAAAACAATAGAAAAGGAAGATGACTGTCCTTTTGTGTGCCGAAGTCACCCACTGACCACCTTGCTCCAATGAATGGCCTGCACAAAGAGATACAGAAAGGAAGACTTTAATTGCTTGCACTACTATATTAAGCACGGGGGTTGCATGCACCTGCAGGGGGAGCACACATGCGCAGGGTGTGTGGGGTGTGTCGCACTTACATTGCATTTGCACGCTTTCGGCACGTGACGACAAAAAGTTTAGCCATCAGTGCCTTGTATCATCCCCGTCAAATAGTTGTTCAATTTATTTTTGAAGACCTCCCATGATGGATCCTCCACAACTCCTGGAGCCAAGCTATTCAATTAATTAAATGTACTCACTGTCAGAAAATATCTCCTTATTTTTAGGATGACTGTCTCTTTAACAAAGCTTCCTCTATTACTTCTTCTCCTTTTTTAAAGCCCAGCCTTTACTTTAAATCTCCTTTAAATGGTGAAAATATAACAATAAGTCAATGTACCACTCAATTGCTCTTTCAAGAACCCCCAGGCTTCCACCTTCCAGGTTTTTTAAAGCTAAAATGGAGCAAAGGTTCTGGTAGCACAGATAAATACTATCATTTCCTTTTTAAAAAGTTTAAAATCCATTCCTAACTCCCGTTCAATTATTGTGTCAGCTGCTACTATGAAGATTTTTAAATACATGTTTTAAAAATTGGAGAATACTCTCATAATCTACAGCTTTCTCTACTCTTTTTTCCCCTCTGAACCTTATTTAAATTTCCTACACACACACACACACACACACACACACACACACTTTTATATGTTATATATTTAGCATATATAGGAGTTTAGCAGAGGAGACAATAAAAACAATAGAAAATCTGAAAACCCATATGCTCACAATGAATGGAGTTTGATATGCAATTTTCCTCAATGCCTGATTTTTTTTTTTAGCGGTGCCTACTATTAACATACGCTTTTTAGAAAATTCAAGGTATCCGAATATGTCTTCCCTTAAAATAGAGGCATCCAAATGGTGATACGGCTCTTGCAAATATATACTGGGTAAGTGAGAATTTTGAAGCACAGAAGAATGGATATTAGTGGATTATAGAATTCAGAATTACAGAGGTGGATGGGACCTTGGAGGTCTTCTAGTCCAACCTCTGCATAAGCAGGAGATCTTATGTGATTCTCAACAAATACCTGCCCAATCTCTTCTTAAAAACCTCCAGTGAAGGAGCACTTACAACTTCTGGAGGCACTGATGGGAAATTTCTCCTTAATTCTAGGTTGGATCTCTGATAAGCTTTCATCTGTTACTTCTTGCTTGCCCTCAGGGGCTTTGGAGAATAGTTCATCCACCTTCTCTCTGTGATAGTTCCTCAAATTTTGGAAGAATGCGATCATATTACCCCCTAGCCTAGTCCTTCTCTTTGTTAGACTAGAACATAACCAGTTCCCACAATTGTTTATCATACGCTTTAGCCTCCTGTCCCCTAATCATTTTTGTTGCTCTCTGCATTCTTTTTAGGGTCTGAACATCTTTTTGTGTGTCATGGTAACAAAAATGGGATGATTCACTGGAACATGCCCACTGGAACATATTCAGGCTGTCGATAAAAGAGCTGTGGTGGCACAGTGGTTAATATACAGTATTGTAGGCTGAATCTGCCCACAGCCAGAAGTTCGATCCTGACCAACTCAAGATTGACTCAACCTTCGATCCTTCCAAGGTTGGTAAAATGAGGATCTAGATTCTTGGGGGCAATATACTGACTCTGTAAAGAAGGGGTGTCAAACTCGATTTCATTGAGGACCACATCAGGGCTGTGTCTGACCTCTGTGGGGGGGATGTGGAATGGGTGGGTATGGCCAGCTTGATGTCACTCATATCAGGGGTGCCTGTGGTGGCCCGACTGCTCTACTAGAGAAAACAGGCTCCTGAGCTCCATTTTTGACTGTGACAGCCTCCTGAAAACCTCTGCCAGCCAAAATGGAGCTTGGCGGGGTCACATGCGACCCTCCTGAGCTCCATTTTTTGCTGGCAGAGGCACCACGAACCATTCCTTTGCTGTTTCCAGCGTGGTCCCATGAGCCAGATCTAACCACTCCATGGGCCAGAACTGGCCCCCGGGGCTTGAGGTGGACATCCCTGCTGTAAACCACTTAGAGATGGCTATAAAACATGATGAAATAGTATATAAATCTAACTGGTATTGCTAAAAGTAACGTGCTAATTTGCTTCCACTGACTTCCATGTTAATCCTTTTTTTTAAAAAAAAGAACTATGCTTCTTCAAAATCAACAGGTTCATTGGCCACCCTGATTCCCCTCCTCCCAGTAGTACAGGTGTACCAAGTCCCCCCAAAATGAGGAAATCACATCAGATCACATGAAGTGATGTTCATTTCTAAGGAAAGGAGATGGAGCACCTCTTTGATAAACTGAAAGTAGCTATATTGCTAACCCTTCTTTTAGAGCACGGGTGTCAAACTCAATCACATCACATGATGTCACGTGCCATTTTTTGCCTTTGCGGGTCGGGTGTGACCTACACGTGATGCGTCTGTTCCACAGGCTTGCCAGTTTGACACCCCTGTATTAGAGCAAAGTTTCCCAACTCCTTGCAACTTCCAGATGTTCAGAATTCAACAGTCGGAATGTTTAGTAATGACCATGCGGGCTGGTGGGGGGGGTTGGGAATTTGAAGTCTACACATCTGGAATTTGCTAAGGATGGACAACACTGTTCCTACATTATATCTATCATAGCCCAAATAGAAGAAACCATAATTAAAAAACAAACAATGTTCAACTAATAAGGTCTTGAAACTATGAAATCAGGATAGAATTTGGCTGGGTTTCACATGGCATGAACCTAGAACTATGCCGCCTACGGTGTGACCTAAGCGTAGTACACAAAATTATCCGCTACAACGTCCTACCTGTCAATGACTTCTTCAGCTTCAACCGCAATAATACACAGGCAAACAATAGATACAATCTCAAGGTAAACCGCTCCAAACTTGATTGCAGAAAATACGAATTCAGCAACAGAGTGGTCAATGCCTGGAATGCTCTACTTGACTCTGTTGTTACATCCCCAAACCCCCATAATTTTAATCTAAGACTGTCCACTGTTGACCTTACCCCATTCCTAAGAGGTCTGTAAGGGGCATGCCTACAATCCCTGTTCTACTGTCTCCATTTATTCATACCCATTTACTGTGTTCATATTTATGTTTATACTTATACCTGTTGTCTTTTACATGTTTGACTAAAACAAACAAACAAACAAAAAAACAAACTTGATCTGATTGCTGAATTAACCAATTCTGAAAGGTTATATAGCCCAGTGAATGGGTCTTAGGTTCATAACAATATGTGAAACCCCAACATAACTCAGCAACATTAAAACTAAACAACTTTAGCATGTTGTGCAAATGCAGCTTGCCTCTTTGGAAGTGACCTCTTAAGCAAGTTGTGTGAACATAGCCCATTATGACAGAAGGGATCTAGTTCTCACCAGGAACCAGGTGAACTAAGTTGTCAAACACAGAATAAGATAGAGAAGGCAGATACAGCAATAATGAATTACTTGGTCTGCCGTTAAAATCTGGTGTGCCCGATAAATCATATCTATTAAATAAGTACTGCAGTGACATGATTTCAGCGGCTTCCATTTTAATGAATTTATTTGTCTCATTTTTTATCTCCCTTCTTGATCTCTCTTTTTCTTTCTCTATTTGCAAGTAATTGGAAGAGTCCAGAGAACATTTTTCATGATGATAAAACAGGATGAGAAAAGTCTTTGCAGATCATCCCGTAGCTTCAATGGATAAATGTAGAGCAAAAGTCAAATCAAAAGACCTAATTGGCCTTCAAGATTGTAGGAGCAGGGAAGAAATTGAAGACAAAAAAAGGTCTTTTTTGAAAGAAGGAATGGTTTCCAGACTCAGATTACTTTTTTTAAAGGTACCATCATTCCAAAGAGAACATTGTGGGGGGGAGAATGATACTGATGTGTTTCAATTAAGCTTCCCTATTATAAAAACAGCCCTGTCCATGTCTGTGAGGTAGGTCTTTGCACCTCATAAAACTAGTCAAATGTGATTTTTTGGTCAGAAAAATGTGGTCTATCTCAAAATTGTCTCTCTATGTTTGAGCCTTAGGCTTTCAGAATGACAATAGAGACCCTGTTTACAATTTTGCTCTGTAGGGATGGAGATACCAAGAACCTTTTTAAAAAATAATAATAATAACGAACCTATTACTGTAGAATGTCCTTGCCTAGAAAGAGCACTTGACTTTCTCTCTTGCTATTCGGAGATGGAACTTATTTGCTTGATTTTGCTTTTCTTTCTCTTAGGGTTTCAACTTCCACAGTTAGACACAGCTGGCAAAAATTTTCAGTATACGTAACTGTTTTCACGCATGTAATGATGAAAGAAATTGAGCGGGTTTTGGACATACGTATAAAACTGTACCAAAAGAAAAGGACATCATAGCAATAGCAACAGCAAAAGCACTTAGACTTATATACTGCTTTACAGTGCTTTACACCCCTTCTCTAAGTGGTTTACGGAGTCAGCCTACTGCCCCCACAATCTGGCTCCTAATTTTACCAACCTCTGAAGGATGGAAGGCTGAGTCAACCTTCAGCTTGGTGAGATTCGAACTGCCAAATTGCAGGCAGCTAGCAATCAGCAGAAGTAGCCTGCAGTACTGCACTCTAACCACTGCAGTATCACGGCTTATTATAATGGTATATGGAAATCAGATAGGAGGAAGAGCTGCATATGACACAATCCGCTTATATAGGTAGTCCTCAACTTGCGATCACAATTGAGTCCAAAATTTCTGTTGCTAAGTGAAACATTTGTTGGGTGACTTTTGCCCCATTTTCTGACCTTTCTTGCCACCGTTGTAAAGCAAATCACTGCAGTTGATTTCTAGTTTTTCCCTTTCTAGTTTTCTGGAGAGTAAAAAGGAAAGGATACATTCTGTCTTGCAAGTTTTAGTTAATATAATCCTACAATAAAAACAGAGCTATAAAAACTTCTGGTTATGCTTCTTGTCTGGACAACCTTACAGAGTTAAGACATATACCTACAGTATAATAGCTTTCACAATCAGGAGATTTCTCCTTATTTTAACTTTGGATCTCTTTCTGTATAGCTTCTATCCACTAGTCTTACCCTCTGGTGCTCTGGAGAATAAGCCCACATCCTTTGCCCTGTAACTTCCCTTAAAACAGGGATGTCCAACTTTGGCAACTTTAAGACCTGTGTACCACAACTCTCAGAATTTCTCAGCCAGCATGGGAGTTGAAGGGCTGGCTGGGGAATTCTGGGAGTTGAAGTCCACAAGTCTTTGGACAGCCCTGCCATAAGGCATTGGAAGTTTGATTTTGTGTTTCATTTTCTTCTCTGGACTCAATGCATTGAGTTCCTTCAAGTGCTTCTTACATGATGTAGCCTACAAGCCTTTAGCATCCTTGTCACTCTTCTCTGCACCCCTTCCAATGTTCTTTTGTAGTGTCTGCTGTTAATTGCCAGGGTTCTAGACCTACATCAAGAGAAAGGAAAGAAGGAAGCTTTGATTTTCATGATTTAAGGACCTCTGTGAATCCTTGATAGTCGATGGTATGAAAGAGGCCATGAAAGTAGGGGATAGGATTTGATTTAGTCTGGTTTTAAATTAACTGGGAAGTTACTCCATGAGATTTAAAAGAGAGAGAGAAAACAGCTTATGCACTTTAAGTAAAGGCACAAATGAGGCTGGGTAAGATAATTTGTGCAGGAAAGCATAAACACATGCCTATATCCGTGCACATAACTAGATGGATTATCCTGACAGAAGGAACCTGTTTCAATGCTGCTTTTTAAAAGCTTGCAAATAGCAGTCGGTGGAAAAGGCTACCCATCTTTTAAGATGCTTTCCACAAAAAATTTAGAAAGATCAAACCAGCCTTGAACTGATCTGATGGGAGCTTCACCCATTACCAGGAGCTTCAACTTGTAGCATCAGAGGAAACTTCACAGCCTTTTCCCCTCAACTCCCACTGCTAGCGGGAAGAATAAGGAGTAAATCTTTGCTGAATGACAGCAACGATTAAGAGAAGAGTGAATAAACCTAGTAGGACAAAGTGGGTCACCTCTAACAATACCACAGCATTGGTTTTGCAAAATAATTAATATACAATGGGGAGGGGGGCATATTTTCCATCAATAACACCACGAGGGTGGGATGATTCTCTGTACCATATTTGAAGCTGGAGCCGGTTGCATTTGGATCAGTCACTAAAAATGCAAAGCACTCTCTTCATTAAGCAGCACCAATCCATCTACCTCTTCCCGCACACAGAGGTATAAAGTGCCACAACATCCCTTTGGGAGTCTAATTCCCCAATAACATCTTAAGAGTTCACCTTAGCTAACCTCATTCTGCACCATTCTTCTCACCAAGTAGGCAAAGCCACAAGCAAGAGAGGGATGGAAAGTTTAGAACAGGAGGGAGACTTTGTTCAAACCATGCGCTAGAAGATTACGCCTGGCTGGAACACTTCTTAATTGGAGAAGCATGGACCTGGTTATAATCTCAATTATTTTACTGTCCAGCATAATATAGGAGGGGATTGTATGTATGTATGTATATGTGTGTGTGTGTGTGTGTGTGTGTGTGTGTGTGTGTGTGTATCAGAGGTGGGTTCCTACCAGTTCGCACCTATTCGGTAGAACCAGTTCATCAAATCTACTGAACCGGTTAGAAGAGGTTCCACCAGTGGACCCGGAAAGCACCTACAGAAGAGGTTCCAAAATTTTTTGAAACCCACCACTGATATATATGTATGTATGTATGTATGTATGTATGTATGTATGTATGTGTGTGTGTGTGTGTATGTATGTATGTATGTATGTATGTATGTATGTATGTATTTAGTGTCACACCCCTGGTATGCCCAAATATGGGAGGAGGCATACTGCTTCCTTTCTCTGTCTATCGGCTCATCTCAAGAGACCATCCAGACAGAAAGCCAGTATTTTTACTGTTGCCTTTGTTACATTTGTGTACACAAATGTACAGAAAAAGGAAGCAGTATGCTTCCTCCCATATTTGGGCATACCAGGGGTTGTGACACTAAATACATACCTATTTCCCTGGCTCAGCTGATAAAGGAACACACACACACACACACACACACACACACACACAGATACATACATACATACATACATACATACATACATACAAATAACTAGCCCAGTGAGGGCGAACCTTTTTGGCATCGAGTGGCCAAACCAGAACATGCGTGCGTGTGCGTATGGAGTGCCAGAGACTCAAAGATCAGTTGGCCAGTATGCATGCATGCCCTGGCCGCTGGTGTTTGCAAATACCGGAGCCCTGGAAACCCGAAGGCCAGGTGCGCATGTGCGCACCGGAAACCAGAAGAACAGCTGGTGATGGTGCATGTGCCCAGAGAGAGGGTTCTGTGTGCCACCTCTGGAACACATGCCATAGGTTCGCACTAGCTGATAACCCAGCATTGCCTGGGTATTTATTTATGGGGGGGAAATGTCTGCACCAAGCGTAATTTCTAATGTTGGATTTTCCCCCTTATGAGAGGGAGCCCCCTTGTGGAGTACTGTGAAGCCGTTACCATGGCAACTCCACAGCACTGTACAATAGAAGCCATTTAAAGGCACAACAGGCTGCATCTTAACAGAACACACACCCTGAGGGGTGTTAGGGGTGTCTTTCCCCCACAGCATTTTCCCCCAGAGAGAAATTCATCTATGTACCAAGCTTGGTAGAAATTGCTCGAGGCGGTCCAGAGTTATGCTGGAACATACACATACACAGAGCCGTTTTTATGTATATAGATTAAAAGTCTTGCTGCAACATCTCTTAACATACGGAGCTTTTGTAGACAGGTTTCTCTAGCATATTGTTAACATAAATCTCTCCTGAAAATATATTTCTACAGTAAATCTCCCAAACAGCTGGAATCATAAAGAAGGACTATAGTTGACAGGTAAGAGAAGGTACGTTAGTTCAATGCCTGCTGTTCTGGACCTGTCCAAGTGGCTTCCTGACAATAAAGCAGAACTGCCTTCTTCCAGGATAATTTTTTTCCCAGCCCGGATTACAATCCCCATCGTTCACAACCAGCAGCAACTCTGAAAAATACAAATCCAGGTTGGCTTGATTCTTTTGCATGTAAAATTAAATATGTATTCCCTTTATTATTCTGTACTGGTAGATTTGTTCTCAATTACAGTGAATATGGGGACATTCCGTTTTGAGCAATTTACACCCTGAAAGAGTTAAAAAAAAAAACCTCATTAACCTACCAATCCAGGTCATGGACAGGAAAAAAAAAAAACTTCCCCAAATCCCAGAAAATCAAATCCTCAGGAGCCAATCAGAAGATTCGGTTTCCTCTTTTAGGTGGTTTTTTAGAAAAGGGAGGGCAGTTTTCAGTTTGCTTGCTCTTCTGGAGTTTGTTTTCCTCTTCTTGGAGACTGGAGAGAAGCCAAGGTAGGACCAAAAGTTTATCAATTATGGTTTTTTTTGAATCAAGTAAAATGGATAGCATAAATGAAGCTGGTTGAATGATAGTTTGTTTTACTTTAGGGATTGAGAACTGGGCTGTGTGGATTTGTTATAGTGTGTGTATTAGAGATCTTGGGCTTCTCAGCTGAGGGAACAGCTGAATGTGATTACATTCTTCAGATAGTAATTGTGCAATCCTTCTCCTTCCCCCCCAACTTTCTCTTAGGTATCTGATTTTGCCTCCAGCTATATCCCTGCCTCAGAATGAGCAATGCTGGTTCATTAAGATCTAGAATTCTTAATAAACCAGTGATGTACATTTTGCTGCAGGGAGGTAAGCTTTAGCACAGGGTTTCTTAACTGTAGCAACTTGAAGTTGTGTGGATTTCAACTCCCAGAATCCCCCAGCCAGCATACTGGCTGGGGAATTCTGGGAGTTGAAGTCCACAAAACTTTTAAGTTGAGAAAAACTGTGCCATGTTTCTCAACCTTAGCAACCTGAAGATTGAAATGGACTTCAACTCCCAGAATTCATGAGGGCTACAATTTTGCTACCAAGGCTGTAATGGTGAACCTTTTCAGCACCGCCCCTGCGCTCGTCTGGGCTGCAAACCGGAAGAGGAGCTGCCCAGGAGGCATGTGCACGCTGGGAAATGAACTTCCAGTTTCCTGCATGCACATGCACATTGGCCAGTTAGTCTTCCGGTTACTGGTGCGCATGTGCATGCGAAGATCAGCTGGCCACAGAGGAAAACAGAAGACCAACTCTTCCAGTTTCCAGCACTGCCACAAGCAGGAAGGCCAGCTGATCATGCATGCCAGAAACCTAAAAGAGGAATGGACGATGCCGCGTGCCAGTGACATGGCTCTGCATGCCACTTCGGGCATGCGTGCCTAGGTTCACCATCACGGTACTAAGGGATCATCCTTATGGGTATATTTTTCCTTTCCATGGAGAAATCCAGATAGTTTTTTTTTTCCACTGGCTTCTCTTTTTACAAACTTGGTTGAGATTTGAAAGGCTTTAGTAAACAAGCATGTGTGTGTATCATGTTGTTTTAGGTAAGGGTATTTTTCCCCCTGCAGAATTGTACCTATTGTAAAGGTGTATGCCACTTGTCATTGGCAGTTGCATCTCAAATTGTTGCAGAGATAAAATGGTTCCTTTATGTGTGGAATAAATCATACAAAGTTAACTTTGAATTAAGGAGATGCCTAAAGAGGCTCGGAGTGAATGTGTTTTTATTGGGTTACTTGTATGTTATCGAGTATTTTTATGCCTTTGATTATAGAGCTTTCAGGGGATAAGATTGATTCTTTTAAGTTAATAGGCTTCCCATTGAGATTGTATGGATTTTCCCCCACACACTACTTAGCCCCCCATTCATTGACTGCGGAGAAACTGCATTAGCAGCTTTGCTTTTCACTGCGTTTTTCATGTTATTTTAGGAGCTGTTCTTTATCAATCAAGTATTTATCTGAACGCAACAGCAATAGATTCTGAATAATTATGTGGCTATTTATTCTTAGCAACTGAGAGTTTGCCAGTCCTTAAAGCTTCCGTTGCGTGCGAACGACAATGATGGTGCCTAGATTATATTGCACAAATTTGGTTTGTCTAGTCTAGTGAAAAGAAGTGTTTCAATATCCGAGGGGCTGCCACAAAGAAGAGGGGGTCAACTTATTTTCCAAAGAACAAGAGAGCAAACCATGAAACATTGAAGAGCCGAGGTGGCGCAGTGGTTAGAGTGCAGTACTTCAGCTGACTGTTAGCTGCAGTTCAGCGGTTCAAATCTCACCGGCTCAGGGTTGACTCAGCCTTCCATCCTTCCGAGGTGGGTAAAATGAGGACCCGGATTGTTGTTGGGGGCAATATACTGACTCTGTAAACCGCTTAGAGAAGGCTGAAAGCCCTATGAAGCGGTATATAAGTCTAACTGCTATTGCTATTGGATGGAAACTAAGCAAGGAGAGAACTAACCTAGAAATAAGGAAGAATTTCCCGACAGTGAGAACAATAAACAATAAACCAGAGGAATGGCTTGTCTTCAGAAGTTCTGAGTCCTCCATCACTGGAGGCTTTTAAGAAGAAATTGGATAGCCACTTGTCTGAAAAGGTATCAGGTTTCCTGCCTGAACAGGGCTTAGACTAGAAGACCTCCAAGGTCCCTTCCAACTATGTCAATCTGAAATTCTGAATTTTTCTTATTTTTTTTTTCCTTTGTTTTGGTTGCAACTCTTCTTGTGCTTCACATTCTTCTCACAACTCATTACAAGCATCGCTATGTTCAGGATATTCCCATTTGTTTTACCTCCCACACATTTTTCCGTGTTCTGGCTTCTATTTCTTTGTAGCCAAAATTCATTCAGTATGCCACATAACTTGAAAGATATCCTTTTAATTGGGGTGGTTTTTTTTTAGTAGTTCACAATGTTCTTCTGTGAAAGACTGTTTATTTAACATTTGGAGCTTTCTAGTCAAGTTTTAGTCAACTTCCCTAGCATTCAGAAAACTCTGCATGAAAAAAAAACATGCGTATCCAGCCATGTTCTCATTTTTTATTTTACACAATTGCAACCTCATCTAGGTGTCTTCAGATTGCCACCATATGGTGCCCTGGCACTAACATCTCTGCAAGTATTTTAGTTTGGCAAAGGCCACATAAGCAAGAATTGTTCATGGGTGCTGCAAAGGTAGAACGTAATATGATGGAAACACAACACAGGAATCTGTTTAACAGGATTCTATGGTTGCAAATTGCGTCTCTCAGAATTATAGAGATGAGTTGTGGATGCCAGCTGATTATCTGAAAGGAAAGGAAAAATTGCTGTATGCAGTTAATGCTCTTCATCTTTTACCAATTCTATTTGGCAATTTACCTCCCTTTTCTTTCTGTAGTTTAGGGTTCCGATATTTTGGGGGCGAGCATGAAATGAAGATAGTTGGTATGGGTACCAGGAGTTGCATCACAAATGTTGAGTAAGGATAATGTCAACTCTGAAGTGCACCTGGCTGAAGCCATCTTTTGCTTCCTCATGGTTGCCATGAACCCTGAGAGGGGGAAGGGAGCGTAGATAGACTGGCTAACAGTCAAAACAAACATTTTTTTCTTGTGGGAACCAAGGTCATCTCAACAGGTGGCAGTTGAAGGAGGAGAGGAGTGATCAAGCAGCCTGCCAGCTACTTTCACTGGACAATGTGATTGGTGATATCTGGGAGGGGAAAATATTTGCTCTTTTAAAAGTTCCATGGGATCTCTTAGAGTTGGTTTTCACCGGCTATGCCGATATGATGTATCCAATAAACATGTTCTTTGAGGAATCTACCTCCCTTGGGGGTTCCTCTTTTGGTGGATGCATTTCTCGGAACACTGACAGATAAATTGTGGAAGCAGGATGGGTCAGAACAAAAATTAAATCCAACATACTTAAAATTAAAGTATAAACAATTGCATACGCTCAATTAATTAGTCACAATGTATTTATTGCAGCACATTAATAAATGCATGGCAACTTTGGGAGAGTCCTTTGGACAAACACTTGGGAATCTCTGATAGACTATAATAAAGATGTACAGTTTCTCCCACTATTTGGTGAAGCACACAACAATAGCTGTAGTTGTATTAGTTGAACTAATCTGGAAAAAAAATTTCTTCTGTCTACCAGGATGGTATTCATACAATGAATGAGGGTAAATCAATCCTTGAAAAACTGGTTTAAAGATACATGCAAGTCTAATAGATTTAGTGGGATTAGGTTGGAATGTAAATAATCTATATTAAAGCTGCTGCTGTGCCTGAGATTTTTGTATCAATATTAGCAATGCGTTGTCGTCTTGGTTTAGCTCCGAACTGAAATTCGCTAACTGCAGAGGAGTATAGAGATAACCTTGAAGAAGGAGTACAAGAACAGTTGCATAAACATCAATTTAGCCCTGAAAGACGGGAGAGAATAAGGAAGAAACACAGGGTTGTCCCATTTAGATTCTCTTTCCTATTGAGTGTGTGGGAAAATAAATTTTGTCAGGCTTTCAAGATTATGTTATTATACCCTACAACAATAGAGTTCCAGTGGTACTCTTGTCTTAACTTGAAGAGCTGACATTATTGTAAAATGTTCTGTTTTTCAGAAAAAATGACCTATGTGTGCCCAGAGGTGCTGAGTCCTCTGTGATTTCCCAGATGTTTACATAATAGTTTCCCAACAGCTGGGAGCATATACTGTCTTTCTCTGAAAATAAGACAGGGTCTTATTTTCTTTTGACCTCTGAAATAAGCACTTGACCTTATTTTTGGGGAGTCTTATTATTTTTGAGGTGCAGGAGGTGGTGAGTGTGGTCAACTCATGGCTGCTGCTGTGTTGCAATATTTTCAGGGAGGGTTTATTTTCAGGGGAGGGCTTATTTTAGCTCATGCGCTCAAAAGCCCGATTGGGCTTATTATCCAGGGAGGTCTTATTTTCAGGGAAACAGAGTAATTTCCTAGTGTTGGAAGAAATGTCTTTCTGGGTTCAGTTCCAAGTGGGGAAAAAGACACGGGATGCATGGAAGTTGCTTGGAAAGAAAGTTTATTGATGAATAGGATCAGATGCATTGAAGATCTTGGGCGAAGAAAAAGGGAAGAGATGCTGAGAGTGCTTGGGTTTTATGCTCTCTCTGGGCTTTTAAATTTGAGCTTGTATTCTGATTGGTTGTCAGACTCCCATGGGGCCATGCAGGGGCAACTCTGTAGGCTGTCCTGAGTCCCAAGCTTGGTTGAGCTGTTGCTGGGTGATGTAATCTTCCCAGGTGCCATGTGGTGAGATGGGTAGAGGGCTAATCCTATCATGTCCTGAGGGCCATGTCTTAATGGCAGCCGAGGTGGCGCAGTGGTTAAATGCAGCACTGCAGGCTACTTCAGCTGACTGCAGTTCTGCAGTTCGGCTGTTCAAATCTCACCGGCTCAGGGTTGACTCAGCCTTCCATCCTTCCGAGGTGGGTAAAATGAGGACCCGGATTGTTGTTGGGGGCAATATGCTGACTCTGTAAACCGCTTAGAGAGGGCTGAAAGCCCTATGAAGTGGTATATAAGTCTAACTGCTATTGCTATTGCTATAATCCCATCACCCTGGAGCTGAAAGGGGTTGATCTTTGTTATGTAGAATAGACTGGCTCAGACCTTAATGGTCCATTGACAAAGGTGGGGGAGCCGAGCTTCTGCCTCCCTTTTAGGGGAAATATTCTGTCTTTTTAATATTTTCTAAAATATTTCATTCCTCTAGGAGCGGGGTTGATGCTAACGTCCTACACTAGGAACCCTCAAAGCTTGGTAGCAACGTTATGTGTCCTGAAACCTGGTCTCCTTGGTGAACTGGAATAACTTAGAAGGAAAATGTTCTTCTAAGGATTAGAAGCTTGAAAAGTTCACTTAACTAAAAAAATCCTCCAATATTGCGGCAATATATGGATATGGATAATGGGCAACACCCTTCTTACTGCCATCAGACTTTCTCAAGGTATGTTAGAGGAGGGTGGGATATTTTGGCTGATATTCAGAGAGAGAAGCAAAGGGGAAAAGTCAGTGTTTTGGTACAAGTTGGAGAAAATAGTGATGACATTAATGCTTTTCTCTCTTCCTTTCCCATGAGAGGCAAACGAAATCTACGGATATCTTCCTTACGTCCATTAGGTTTTCTCCTCCCATCTCTCACTTTTAAAATACTTTAAAATAGTTTCTCTCTCTTTGTCTCCCTCTTTTTGATTGCCTCAGTGCCAAAGGACAATCTTCACCATTATCTTTATTAACAAGAATGCCTTTGAACCAGAGGTGGTATTCAGCTGGTTCTGACTGGTTCTGGTGAACCAGTAGCAGAAATTTTGAGTAGTTTGGAGAACTGGCAAATACCACTTCTGGCTGGCCCTGCCCCCAATCTATTCGCTGCCTCCGGAGTCCCAGCTGATTGGTTGGGTCTTCTTTTGCTGTCCTGCACAGGAACTGAAAAGCAGGTTAATGGGGTGGGGAGGGTATCTTTCCCCTGTCATATGCACCAAGTTATGCCCACCAAGCCACATCACGCCCACCAAGCCATGTCCACAGAACTGGCAATAAAATTTTTGAATCCCACCACTGCTCTGAACCCCATATGAGTCATTAAGCATTCTTCTTTTTTTAAAAAAAAAAACAAACCTACCTTGTTGGTAAGTGGGACTATTATCCTTTCTAGGAAAGGTAAGCTAAGTTTTGATCACAGGAAGAGAAGGTGATGGGAAGCAAACTTTTATCTATTTGTCTTCTGATTAATAGTTTTGTGAAAGAAGTGGCCTCTTTTAAAACAGATGTCTCTTCTGTAGTTTGACATGTTCTCAACGTTTCAAAGGGACACTCCATCCATCAAACTGTAATTCTCTTTTTTCCTCCTTTTTTGGCAATATATAACAGTCTGCAGATATACATGCTTTCCCTCTCTCAATTTTAAGCAAGAGAGATGACTACGGCTGAAAATATACCTGGTTTAAAGACAGCCAGTGAATGAGATTTGTGGCTGGTCTGGTATTTGAACCTAGGCCAGGGATCGGCAACCTTAAACACTCAATGAGCCACAAAGGTCCTAACCAGAAGCCCCCCGTTCAATTCTGGGGCCGACCAGAAGTCCTGTTCCCCCATCATAGAGTCTCCTCCTAGTGCGATATCCTTTTTCCTCTACCTGTCCTAACTGAAAGCCCCATCAATTGTGGAGCCAACCAGCGACAGGGAGTCACAACAGAAGGATGAAAGAGCCACATGCGGCTCCAGAGCCGTGGGTTGCTGACCCCTGACTTGGGTCTTTGGTATCGTAGTCTAGCTCTTTAATCAACATGGCTCTTGCATTGCAAACTAAGGATACATTTCTCTCTCTCTGCTCCTGTTATTATGCTGGTTCTGACTATTCCTTGTATCGTTACAGTTGGTCAGCATTAATTAATGTGCCTATATGTTAAGGGCATGGCTTTTTAGGCAGCCCATGTTTTCCACTCATTGCCGTCTGAAGCCTAAAGTGCCAGTGACAGAACGGGAGTCAAATGCCACTTTCTCGGTTCATGGTCTGTTTGCCTCACTCGGGGCTGCAGAGGTATATCATTTGGGAGGATGTGTTTGTCAGCTTGTTGATGGTGGAATTTATATGATGGAGGCAAGGTTAGGGGGAAAAAAAGTTACGATGTACAGTAGTTTCATGTAGCGTAGGATGCTGTATTTCCCATGCATGTTGAAAAAGATGAAACCCAAGATCTGGATCTCAGATCAAGCTTGCCTGTGGTATCCACAAGATTCCACAAGATCTCTCCACATTGTCTACATCAGGAGTGTCAAACTCAAGGCCCATAGGCTGGATCCAGCTTGTGTGGTGCTTAGATCTGGGTCATGAAGCCACCCTGGAAACAGTGAAGAACTGGCCCACAATGCCTCTGTCAGCGAAAATGGAGCTCTGGAGGGCCATGTGCGGCTCCCCTGGGCTCTGTTTTTGGCCACAACAACCTCCTGCAGCCCTATGCCAATGTGCACCCTTCCTGAGCTCTGTTTTCTCTGGCAGAGGACTGCAGGAAGATCCCCCCAGCCCTGTCCGGGCCACCACAGGTGCCCCAAACATGAATGATGTTGAACTGGCCATGCCCACACTGGCCATGCCCACACTGGCCACGCCCACACCTAGTTTGACACCCCTAGTCTACATTCTCTGGAATGGATCTGTAGATGATGTATAGAGATCTTGTAGAATCCCTTATGCAGGATCCTCAAGAAAGTTCCATCACCCCTCTAACCACTTAGTTCAATCCATGTCAAAGAGTGCTCTGTTTGATCTGGATCAGCCTTTTAAAGTTACCACCTATTGCCAATGACTCATGGGGAAAGACATTGAAGGCTGTTTCTTAACATGTGTGTTTCCATATTGGCCATGCCCACCCGGTCATATGACCACCAAGCCACTCCCACCAAGTCACATGACTGCCAAGCCACTCCCACAAAACAGGCCATACCTACAGAAGAGGTTCTAAAATTTTTTGAAACCCATCACTGAATGGTGTGTGTGTGTATGTATGTATGTATGTATGTATGTATGTATGTATGTATGTATGTATGTATGTATGTATGTATATTTGTTTTCTGAGGTTTTCGCGGATGTTAGTATGTAGGTCTTTGGTTATTCGGGTTTTCTCCCGTGTAAAATTGGAAGTGTCTTGGCGACGTTTCGACGAAGTCTCATTCGTCATCTTCAGGCTTCGTGCTTCGTGTGCCGAGATCTCACATTGCTCCTGGAAGCACAAAGCCTGAAGATGATGAATGAGACTTCGTCGAAACCAAGACACTTCCAATTTTACACGGGAGAAAACCCGAATAACCAAAGTCCTATACATACATACATACATACATATGTACGTACGTACGTACGTACGTACGTACGTATGTATGTATGTATGTATGTATACACACAATACATTTAAATGGTATTGCTATTGCTGTACTTGACCATTTCCCTACACTGGTTTTATCAGTTTTGTTGTTATTGTTTAGTAGCCCTGCCTAGGGTTAGAGTTAGGGTGGTTCATAAACTATTTGACCCAATTACCCTTTTTCTCATTCTCAAATTTGTAATTAAGCATCTCCTACTAGGGAAAAACAACAGCTTCTGATGTTTTACATGGGTATTTCACCAATGGCAGTCCCCCAACTAGACCCTAAACTCAAAATAAGCAATTACAATATGCTTCATTGCCTCCAGGATATTTCCAATTTATTCTCAAGGAGATAATTGCCCCCCATTTTAAAAACCATAGCTCTATTGACAATAATTCCACAGCCTAGCTTCCAAATATTGAAAATATATTTCCACAGCAGCATTTGGCTAGCTCCAGTTGAACCCTACAGAAATTAATGTTGATTCTATCAAAGGAAGCTTGCTGGATGCTACTTTAAAAAACATACATAAAATATAGGCCTTGTAAGCGGGATTTCATTTTCATTACTTCTCATTCTAGGAAAAGCAAACAACCAAACACTGATTTTTCTACAAAGGATTTGTACATGTTATGCTTCCTTCGTCATCTACTTTCCAGGTTGCAATTTGGAGATACCCAGTGGTGGGATGTTGCACCTATTCGGGAGAACCGGTTGTTAACTTTCTAAGCAGTTCAGAGAACTGGTTGTTGGAAGAAATCTCATTTTGGTTTTTTCCCACTTTACAGGGCTAATCCTGTAAGGAAGGCAGGAAGGAAACATTCTGATGTTGTTTGTAGCCTAATTTTTATTGCCCTGCTTACCGAAACTGCCTCTCCGGTTAACCCTTATTACATTGTCACAGCTAAGGCGAAGCGCCCATCAACCTGAGTGATGTTGAGTTGGCCACGCCCACCCAGTCACATGACCATTGAGCCCCACCTACCCAGCTGGTCATTAAGGCAGAGAACCAGTTGTTAAATTATTTGAATCCCACCACTGGAGATACCCTCATTCAACCGAGAGATTGCAGGGTGTGTGTGTGGGGTTTAAATATTTATCAAATTTGACATGTTGCTAGTTGCAGAGGGGGGAAACCCAAACAAACTATGAAAGAATCCTTTTGCTACAGCTAACTAGTTGTCAGAAATGAACATACACTTGGAGCATCAGTGTGGGTAGTTTAAATAACGGCGGAGATGTTTCGAAGAGGTCTTATTCTTTGCCTTTAGAACAGGGGTGTCCAACCTTGCCAACTTTAATATTTGTGGACTTCAACTCCCAGAATTCCACAGTTAGTATGGCTGGCTGGGGAATTCTGGGGGTTGAAGTAAATAACTTTTAAAATTGCCAAGGTTGGACCCCCCCCCCCTGCTTTAGAGAGTGAACTCCTTTGGCTACGTAGACTTTGATCAGTTCCCATCTCACTATAAGGAAAATGTAAATGGCTGTGAAGCTTTGAACTGAACAAACAGCAGCCAGGGGTGGGATTCAGCTGGTTCAGACCAGTTTGCGTGAACCCATTGTTAATTTTAATTTGGTTCACCAAACTGATAGTTACAAGGACCAGCTAACCGCACCCACCCACCCCTCCCAGGAGTCTCTACATGGCCCATTCATTATGCCAGGTAAGGGCAGGGCCCGCATGGAGGCTCTGGGAGGATGAAAAACAGGCCTACAGGAAGTCCATTTCTGGCCTCTGGAGGGCTGCTGGAGCCCGGGGGTTGCCATTTTCGCCCTCCTGGAGGCTCAAGGAAAGCCTCTGGAGCCTGGGAAGGGTGAAAATACCCCCCCCCCCTGCTGCCATGGTGCAGGAAGATGACTAGGCCACACCCCATGGCCATGCCCACCCAGCAACTGGGCAGAGAACCGGTTGCTAACATTTTTCAATCCCACCCCTGACAGCAGCTCAGGTTAAATTTAGGAGAGGAAGTCTGGTCTCTGGCCAAGATATTTGTGAATGCTTCTTTGGGATGGGTCTGACTCAGGGGTGAGTTGCTGCCGGCATTACTGCTGGTTCGCAACCCTCACGCAATGTGCGAGCGTGCCAGATGTGCACTGTGCTCGTATGCGATGTTCAATGTAAATCGCTCTGCGTGCATGCGCAGAACAAGTTACAGTGAACTGCACACGTGCAGTCACTAAAATTCAAAATGGCGGCACCCAAGCGACAGCAAGGGAATCGATTTGGGGGCCGGCTCTGCGACCCAGGCCTGAATTCTAGTACCAGTTCGGCCGATAGACCCATCTCTGGAGCCGGGCGGTGGTGAACAGGCACTCATATGGCTTGGCAATACCCCTCGGTCAGTGAATGGCGCTGTGCCCGGCTGCAAAGGGGGTATGCTGGGTGGCTGCTCATGAGCGTGGTCGCTTCATGGCTGTTGTGTTGCGATGCTGTGACAACGCAATACAGCCATTCGCCCATGAGGCTGTGCCCGGCTCTTTGGGAGCCCGCTCTCAAGAGAGCAGCCGCCCGGCAACCCCAAAACAATAAACCCTCCCCCCATAATAAAGCCCAAGCCATATTTTGTAGGTAAAAAGAAAATAAGACCCTGTCCTATTTCTGGGGAAACACGGTATATAAAAATGCTTCAGTGTTGAAGTGTTGAAAAGGGTTATTATGAGGACATTGCAAGTCATTAAAACAACTTTATATTAACCTATTAATTTGTGTGAATGAGCTGTAGCTCAGGAGTCTAGAAATTCTTGTCAATGCCAGGAAAGACTTGGAAAGACCCCAGATCTCTTCATTGTTGAAAATCACTGTTGGGGGTAGACAAGATGGAATGATATGGGTCATGATCTAACTCCGTTATAAAACAGCTTCCTGTGCTTATGTGTGATGATGACATGTCTCAAAAGCTTTGTGTTTTTTTTTTAAATCCTGCTTTCTGAGACTGAAAGGGATCAGTGGACAAAGCAACATTATTTTGATGGACCTCTTACTAAAAGCTTTAAGAACCTTGTTGACTGGGGTCGCCTCCCATTGTATCTGTTGGACTGTTGCCCAGAGATGTGTCTCCACTGGGAGCCCTTTTTGTCATTCTCCTCATTTCTGAGAAGCTTTGGAGGGCAAACAACAAAACAAAAAAAGGGTTTGCAAGGTTAAGACATTTGGCATCTCGATATATCATAAAAGGTTCGTGGCAATTTTCAGCGGTGGCACCAAAATGTTTTTCAGAGAGTAGGAAGGGAGCAGAATGCAATATGAGAGGCTTGAATGAAAGAGGAGACGTCGGCAGCTCTCATATTGTTTCTGATTTAATCCCCAAGCAGCTTCAAAGATTTGTATAGTCATCTGACAGGTTGTTCACCACAGGAACTCTGAAAGTTAGCTGTCTCTGGAACTGTATCACCAGACTCTTTCCACTGAGAAATCAACATGGGACCCTGGCTTGAAAAAAAGATGGCCAGATGTTCACTAATATATAAGAATCACTCTAGAATAGAGTTTTGATGTGAAGGTAACCTTATTTTGCCAGCATCGCACATCCAAAGGGAGAGCCATAGAAGGAATATTCTGAGTATTAAGATATATTCCTACTATCTTCTCCTATGGGTTTCTTACGTTTTAGCAATTGTTGTTTGTAACGTGTGATTAATGATTGTAATTTATGATATATGACCAATTACTTGCTGCTTATATGTATACTGTGAGCTTAGGCACCGTAGACAAATTCCTTGTGTGTCCAATCATACTTGGACACTAAAGACCAATAAATAATTCATATTCTATTCTATTCTATTCTATTTTCTAACCCTACCCCACCTTACCCTACCCAACCCTACCCCACCCCTTGCTATTGCCATTGCTGTTGCTACTTTACTCTACTTTACTCTACTCTACTCTACTCTACTCTACTCTACTCTACTCTACTCTACTCTACTCCACTCCACTCCACTCCACTCCACTCCACTCCACTCCACTCCACTCCACTCCACTCCACTCCACTCCACTCCACTCCACTTCACTCCTATTTTGTTTTGGCTATAAACCCTCATTTAACTATGTTCCCCCCTTCCTATCCCCTCTTCGCACTGTGACAACCCTGATGCCCCCAAAATGATCCCAGCCAGGTTCGCTTCAGACTTGACACCTGGTTGTGCTCATTCAGCCAGTTAAGAATACATCTAAGAGGTGTCTGATCTATACCCTAATTGACCCTTTTATTTATAATGATATCGTGAGAAACATTGCTGATGTCAGGATACCCCATGTCCATTGCATTTCCTCAGCCTATTAAGGTCAGTAACTCTTTAAAAAAAATAGGAGGTCAGATTAGCTCAGGGTGATGTGGCTATGCTGTCCCTTTTGATGTTGACATCTGATTGAAGGGATGTCAAGACTTGTGTGTGAATTGGATTAAAGTGAGGGAGATGTGTGCAGAATCAGCCTCACTCTCTCCCCAGATTCCGTTTTGCTCCAATAGCAGGACAAGAGTCAAGACAGTTGGAGATGGTCTGGGTGCAGTGGTTGACCAGGGCATCTTCCATGTCTTGCCCTGCTCCTAGCATACCACATCACTTTCAGATACCGCCTTCATGACCGTTGTCCTATTCTAGTAGGTTTCATCCACTCAATCCACTGGAATCTGTCTTCACATACTCAGGATAGACAAGTCTCTATCTCACCGAAGGTCAATGACCCAACGGCTCCTCTCAACCTGGTTTGGCTAACCTGTTGAAGCTGTTGCCAGGGGTGTGGCTGATGTGCATATTACAATGACTAGGAGCCACAGGTGAGAGCTGAGTGACAGGTGGGGACCAAAGGTGGATGAGCTGCCCCAAAGCTGCCCTAAAATGAGCTGTCCTAAAAGGACATGACATGCCCCTACACCAGAGGTGCTGCCCCTCCCTGAATGCCCCATACACCCCTGAATTCAGGGGTGAAATGCTATCAGTTCGCGCGAACCAGCAGGGACAATTATTGTTGGTTCTGCGAACTCAGCTGTGAGCCACGATTGTTGGAAGCTTTTTTCTCCTTTTTAAAGCATTTTAAATGGGTGGGCGTGGCCAACTTTTTTCATGTTTAAAGCATTTTTACTACCTATTTGCCCAAACCGGTAGTAAAAAATGCTTTTAAACAAAAGTGGGCTAAAAAAGCTTCTGACAATCACACGGCACAGCTAAACCTTTTTCTCCCACTTCTTAAAGCATTTTTTTTTACTACCGGTTTGGGCAAATAGGTAGTAAAAATGCTTTAAACATGAAAAAAAGTTGGCCACGCCCACCTAGTCACATGGCCCCATCAAGCCACACCCACTAAGTCACTCCCAGAGAACCGGTGGCAATTTTTTTTTACATTTCACCACTGCCTGAATTGATATATGAATGCTCACAAATCAGAGGTGGGTTCCTACCAGTTTGCACCTATTCGGTAGAACCGGTTCGTCAAATCTACCAAACCGGTTGAAGAGGTTCCACCAGTGGACCCAGAAAGCAGGCCACACCTACAGAAGAGGTTCCCACCACTGACACACACACACACACACACACACACACACACACACACACACACAGACAGACTGACAGACTAACAGACTGACACAGAGAGAGAGAGAAAGAGAAAGGAAGAAATAAATAAAGAAAAAAAGAAAAAAAGAAAGAAAAAGAGTGAGAGAGAGATGAAAGAAAAAAAGAAAAAAGGGACAGAGAGACAAAAGGAGAGAGAGAGAGAGAGAGAGAGAGAAAGAGAGAAAGAGAGAAAACACATGGCCGGCAAGCCACTCCCACAAAGGAGGCCACACCCACAGAGTAGGTTCCAAAATTTTTTGAAACCCACCACTGTCACAAATACATTGCTTAATAATCTGCTCAAGGACTTTGACCAGTCCAGACATGAAGCTGATAAACTGGTAAATTCCAGGGACCTTCTTTTTCCATTTTTGGAAGATAGCAACAATATTTGTTTTTCCTCCAGTATTTTTGGAATTTTGCCCGTTCTCCGGGAGTTCTCAAAGGTTATAATTAGCACGTCTGCAACCACTTTGCTAGTTCATTCTGAGGTTTAGGATGTAATTCTTTGAAAATTTGCATTCATTTAAATCAGCCTGGTAGGCTTTATCCTTTCTTTGTCTTTTCTTGTGCTGTAGCCCCTCCTTCCACTAGTGGTAAAACAATGCCCAGCTAAGGCTCATTTCCATTCCAAGAAAAGATTGGCATAAAATATGAATTAAGACGTTGTACTGCCTACCCCTTTACCTGTTACTTATTCATGCCTTTCTCTCCGCATTGTTTTGAAAGATGGATACTTCTCGAAATTCTGTCCTTGTTTCTTTTCTACGTCTTCACTCAAAAGTCTGTTCTGGCTCATTTCTCCATCAACTATTAAAACTTATGCTGCCTTTTTTGCACATCAGCAAAGAGCTGTAAGTGCCTTGGAATGGCTTAGAGTATTAGACCATTCAAGGTGTACAGTTTCTGCTTCACTATCTGCATAAAATGTACCTGAAACCACTTAACATTTCCATAGAAAGAGACACTTGTCACTTTGTTTATATTGGAGTAGATTACGGTAAATTATCCTTTTGAATTAAGTAGAGAAAGGAAGAAAAGGTGTGTTGGTTCTCTGTAACATTGCCATGCATTCCCCCCTTCCCTCTTTTTCCTTTCTTTCTTCTTTCTTTCTTTCTTTCTTTCTTTCTTTCTTTCTTTCTTTCTTTCTTTCTTTCTTTTGTTCATTCATTATTTCTTTCTTTTTCTCTTTCTCTCTCTCTCTCTGTTTCTCTTTCTTTTTTTCTTTTTTTCTTCTCTCTCTCTCTTTTCTTTTTCTTTCATAGAAGAGAAGAGTTGAGTTGGAAGGGATCTTAGAGGTCTTCTAGTCCAACCCCCTGCTTAGGCAGGAAACCCTATGCCACTTCAGACAAATGGTTATCTAATCTCCTTTAATAACTTCCAGTTTTGGAGCATTCACAACTTCTGGAGGCAAGTTGTTCCACTGATTAATTGTTCTGTCAGGAAATTTCCCCTTAGTTCTAAGCTTGCTTCCTTCCTTCCTTCCTTCCTTCCTTCCTTCCTTCCTTCCTTCCTTCCTTCCTTCCTTCCTTCCTTCCTTCCTTCCTTCCTTCCTCCCCTCCCCTCCCCTTCCCTTCCCTTCCTCCCTTCCCTTCCCTTTGAATCAGTTTTGATTCATGGCGACTATCTGGTTAAGTCCCTGAAATTTTCTTGACAAGATATTTATGTGTTTGTTTGTTTGTTTGTTTGTTTATTATTTATTTATTTATTTATTTATTTATTTTGTCAAGCATGAATTAGATAACAGATATAGGTATAGACATGATTATGAATACATAAAATGAATACAAATACAAGGGAATATTAGGACAGGGATGGTAGGCACGCTGGTGTGCTTATGCACGCCCCTTAAAGACCTCTTAGGAATGGGGTGAGGTCGACAGTAGAGAGTCTAAGGTTAAAACCACTTTTGAAAACCACTTTTGAAAGTGGTTTGCCCTTGCCTCCTTCCGAGGGCTGAGAAAATGGGACTGGCCCAAGTCACTCAGTTGGCTTTGTGCCTAAGGCAGTTATGATCTCTTGGTTTCATCCCTGCTGCTTTAACCATTACACCAGACCGCCTTTCCCCTGTAACATTAGAAGATGCTTATTTGTTCCAATGATGGCAAATGATGCCATTCAGAAAACTGCACTAAATGGCTAAAATACATGGAAATCTATTAACCTTTCCATGTGTCTGCTTTGTAGCTCATACATACCATCATAAAGAGGCATTTAGTGGTTTTCTACAATGGAATTAATTAAAGTCTCATTTTTAATGTCTTCTTGATTTGGGCAGTAAAAAAAAGGGAAAACATTGGAGTAGGAATAAAGACTCCGTCTCTTTAAAAGCTCTGTGCGGTGCGAAACACAGAATAAAAATGATCCCTCAAGACTTCAGCAATCCGTTTGGCCTACTGCTTGCATTCCCTACAGCCTTCAGCCCCATTCCTGTTGGCTTTGAAAAATGTCACCCTGTCTATTGACTGTTTTTCCTTTCACCTGCCGGCTGGCTTGATATGATAAAGGCAGAGAATTGAGAAAGCCTCTCTGTTTTTATTTTGATTTGTTTTCTTGCGTTTATTGTTTCCTCTTCCTGGTGAGTTCATTGCTTTGCTGATAAACTCTTGTTTTTACATCTGGATAGATTCTCTTCTCTCCAAATGTCACATAATTATTTATTAGCTCAACATATGCCGTTTCTATATTAGAAGGAGCTGGGAAAAATTCCAAGAGTTTCTTTCTGCAAAAAATAGGACACCTTTTTTTTATTTTTTTGGCTGGAGAGAGTGAAGAACAGAGGACCTCAGTCCAAGAGGGTTAATTTATTCTCAGGAAATAAACGGTGTCAATAAAAATACACAGAAGGGCTTAAATGGAGAGAGAGAAGTTGATTAATATGGAAGCACAGCTCTTTCATTTCAGGAAATGCAATTAGAATAGCATGCATCTGTTTAATAACTCAATTGATCACCATTGGTGATTGGGAATGCTATATGGATGACTACAGATAGTCCTCAATGTTTAACCACAACTGAGTCCAAAATTTTCATTGTTATACAACAGGGGGGTCAAACTCAAGGCCCGGAGGCTGGATCTGGCCCATGGGATGTTTGGATCTGGCCCACGGGATCGCCCTGGAAACAGCAAAGGACTGGCCCATGGTGCCTCTGCCAGCGAAAACCACATGTGGCTCTCCCGAAATCCATTTTCACTGTGCAGAAGGTTGCAGGAGGCCGTTGCAGACGAAAACTGAGCTCGGGAGCCCATTTCCTCTGACAGATCACTTGGACACCACAGGTGCCCCCAAGACGAGTTGTTAGGCTTTTGCATACTGGCGCACACGCACACGTGTGAAAATCAGCTGGCCAGTGTGAATGCTTCCGCTGGAAAATGGAAGATCAGCTCTTCCAGTTTCTGGCATGGCTGCACGCATGAAGGCCCGCTGATCATTGCACGTACATGCATGCCAGAAACCCAGAAGAGGAAAGAACGCCACTGCAAGTACCAGGAGACATGGGTCCGCATGCCCCTTCGGGCATGCATGCCATAGGTTTGCCCTCATGACTTTAGCCAATAGGCTTTCCAGCCTCTTTCTCAGTCCTGCTAAGAGAATTGGGCCAAGTGTAGAGACCACGTTCATATAACGGGAAAAAGGCTAGCATGAACCACAGTTCTGTGTATGGCATTCATAGCCGAACTTTGAGAGAAACATATTGGAAAGGGGAAAAAAGCCATTTACCTGTCCACAGGATCCTCAGTGCAGTATATAATTTAAAGCTATGCAGAATACAAACTTGTAATGAAACCAGAAACAAAGCATTCATTTGAAAACCTGTATTATGATCCATCAAAGCTCTGGTGAAGGCGTGCAATTTTTTATTAGGGATTATACTTTCCTAGGTGAGAATTCTGTAATCACAGTGCAGTTTTGTGTCATGTACCTATCAATCTAGCTTGTCTTCACGATGTGACGCTCAACAGGGCCCTTGCATATCATAAAATGTGGGAGTTAGAAGAGGATCCATAGGGCATTTTAGTTCCATCACAGTGATGAGCAATACCTTTCAAATATCTTGGCTTCATGCCATTCAAAAGTTTGGAGCAGAAAAGCGAGATTCTGAAAGAACTTGGCAAACACAGGAATCTGTGCTCTAAGCAGGGGTGGGCTGCTACGAGTCTGCCTGGGTTCAGAAGAACCTGTAGCTAACGTTATAGCTGGTTTGGAGAACCTCCGAATCCCACCTCTGCCTGGCCTCGCCCACTATGCCCCTCCCCTCCCTCCCCTCCCCTCCCATCCTAAGAGTCTCCACACACCTGTTTTGGATGCGAGGTAAGTTCAGGGCCCACCTGGAGGCTCGGGGAGGGGGGAAAACAGGCCTCCTGGAGCCCGGGAGAGGCAGTTTTCGCCCTCCCAGAGGCTCGAAGAAAGCCTCCGGAACCTGGGGAAGCAGAACCCCATCCCCTGGTGCAGGAGACTGACTAGGCCACACCCACCATGGCCACACCCACCCAGCAACCAGGCAGATAATTCGTTGCTGAAATCTTTGAAGCCCACCCCTGTCTCTAAGACATGCCCCAGGCCGTATTGCCTGCTGCTTTTCTACAAATTTAGTTCCCAAAATCTTTCCAAGGGTAACTCCATATTAATCATGTCCCAATAGTCTAAGGAGAGATAATTATAATTTCAAAGGAATAAAACAGAGGAATTATGAGCTAAGTAAGATGTATAATTTCTTCATTATTTCCACAGTTTAGGGATGAGTGGACTTCCTTATGTATTCAAAAAGTATTTATGAGGCTCAAGATCTGGTAGTTTATGAGGCTGTACTAAATGGGGGATATTGAGAATAAAGTATTCTGTATTCTCGTTGGAACCTTCGACTCATCCATATAGAACACATGCATGAGTTTATGGGAGAGAGGATTCTTTCAGGTTTTTAACTCCTCATCAACATTTTTCTTCCTTAGAGTAGTAGGTAGCCCTGCAGTTGACAGTAGACAATTCGTAGGGAGACCACAAAAAAAGATTCCAGGGGTTGTGTGTTCCCTTTATCTTAGCTTGTATTTCTTGGATTAGACTAACTGTTGGTTTGATTCATTAAAAAAAGCAAAGAAAACGAAGAATTAAGGATATTTTTAGGAGAACAGCAGGCAAAGCTGAGGGGCAGAGTTAAGTGCACCATCACCTTAGAATCAGTACATTCCCACAAACAATCGAAGTCCAACCCATCCTGAATTAGGTGCAAAGGATTAGGACCATACATTAATTTGCAGTTCTAATATTTATTGCTCAAGCCTATAGAAAAGTATCTACTCAAGTAGACTTCAACACTAAATTGGTGCCAGATAAGGGTCAGCAGAAATCAAGAGGGAGTGAACTTGGACCATTTGTGGGAACAAAACGACTTATCTGATGATGCACTTAACTCCACCAGCTCAGCCTGCTCATCTCCTACACATTTGCACTCTTCCTCTCCCTCCCCTCTCCCCTTCATTTGGCCATTCTAAATTGTCATCAATTGATTCATCAGTCGTCTTGACAGTGTGGCTAACCAACGGGCTTAGAAATGTTGCTTCCATTTTACTTTATGGTTATGATACTTGTATTATTTTCTTTCATATGTTTCGCTATGATGAGCCATGGCCTTAAGAAAGCAGAAATGTTCCCCAAAAAGTAGACTGTATGAAATAATTGTGGGGTTGGCCAGAGAAGTACATGCATTTCACTACGGAACCTGATTTGGCACTTGAATCAAACCATACATGGAATTAGCTTGATTTTTCCTTCACTCCAATTCCAGTTGTGTCAGATCAACAGTCTGAATCAAACTCAAGGTGGGAATTGAATCAAAGCCAATTTGCCCCTCCATTATTGGAAGGCATGTTCAAATAAGACTGTGGGCTCCATAGATTAGCCTTGTAATGGAATATGCACCTGCAGAAGCAGAGGGGAAGGATTGACCAATTCAGACATTCCCTGGATTGAGAGATTGCGCAGTCCCAAGATGGAGAGGAAAGTGGGGGACGAAGAGGTTCAGGGCAGCCACACTCTAGAATCTCTCAGGATATACTGAGTAGCTTAGAAAATTATAGCTTTAGTTTGGCAAGATTCTATCTATCAACGGTAAAGGTTCTCCTCATATATATGTGCTAGTCAATCCTGACTCTAGGGGGAGGTGCTCATCTCCGTTTCAAAGCTGAAGAGACTGCGCTGTCCGAAGATGTCTCGGTGATCATGTGGCTGGCATGACTCAATGCCGAAGACACACGGGACGCTGTTCTCTTCCCACCGAAGGTGGTCCCTATTTTTCTACTTGCTTTTACATGCTTTCTAACTGCTAGCTTGGCAGAAGTTGGGTCAAGTAACAGGAGCTCACTCCAATATGCGGCGCTAGGGATTTGAACCGCTGAACTGCCAACCTTCTGATCTGTTTATTAGGTGTAGGCAAATGAAGGACTGGGCTTGATTGGATTTCACTATCTCATCTTTGACGTGGGCCTGACAAGCTTCCATATGCTGTGTTGTCTGAACCATCCGCTGATAAAGACAGAAAGCCTCGTTCTGAGCATCTGGTATGCAGGAGACGTGCCCTGCAGGATGGTACTCGAACTGAGTTGTTTCCGGCTTCTTTCTACTCTAAGGCCAGGCACATATTTAAAGTTTATAAAACAGCAGGGCCACTTTGGTTTACATCTATCATTTCTGAGAAGCATCCTATGTCCTAACTGGTACCCAAACTTCCCCACTGTGTTACAATCATTTTCATGCCAGTGGTCGCACTGTGCTGCATGCACTGAGCCAATTGGGCGAGACAGCTGCTGTGGAGATTAAGACTGGAAATCCATAGGTTGGTCTTCGCTACGAGGCTGCAGAAACTCCGCGGGGAGACTTCAATCTTGATCTGAAAAGAGAACTCAGCAGGCCAAAGGAGAGGAGGATGTTACTTTGCCCTCCAGTACAGCATATAACGAAACCCAACATACCACGGAGCGTGGGCTAGACAAAGCTGTGTGTGCTGCTTTGGGGGAATTCAGCTTGCAATCTATAATAAGATAAAGGTTATGGCATCTTTATGGCAGTGGTATTGACGATGAACAGGAGAAGGGGAGGGCTATTGAAGGAAAAAGCAGTGGCTCAGTGGCTAAGATGCTGAGTTTGTCGATCAGAAAGGTCAGCAGTTTGGTGGTTCAAATCCCTAATAGTGCCGCGTAACGGAGTGAGCTCCCGCTACTTGTCCCAGCTTCTGCCAACCTAGCCGTTCGATAGCACGTAAAAATGCAAGTAGAAAAATAGGAACCACCTTTGGTGGAAAGGTAACAGTGTTCCGTGCGCCTTCGGCCTTTAGTCATGCCGGTCACATAATCACAGAGAGGTCTTCGAACAGCACTGGCTCTTTGGCTTTGAAATGGTGATGAGCACTGGCCCCTAGAGTCAGGAACAACTAGCACATATATGTGAGGGGAACCTTTACCTTTATTGAAAGAAAATGGGAGGAGAAAGGAGAGCGATATATAGCATTTAAAATTCTGTGTAGGCAAGATGGAGAAATAATAATAATAATCACAGACAGGCACCTACCACATAACACCCCAGATTTAACAATTGCCCATAAGAAAGACCAAATAATATATTTTAAAAACTCTAAACAGCATCAAACATCCATATCTGCTTATCCTTGCAAAAATGTCAAGTTCACTCTAAAGGTTTGGCTGGCTGTGCCCCAACTACCCGCCCTGAGTCTCTCGGGAGTGGATGGCATACAAACTAATTAAATAAATAAATTAAATTAAATAAACTACCACAAAATACAAATATCTGCAATAGAAGTCAAGGTTTGCTCTCAGAACATTTATTATGATGAAACCTATTAGTGTAGAAATTTGTACCAAAAGGTCTAAATGGAAAAGATTTGGTCTGAACAAGTTGCATTGTGTTTCTCCACATGGAGTCATCAGCAGAAACATTCCGGAGATTTCTTGTGTTCTATATCGGTACATTATTTTTTTGGTTTTTCTTTAATTAAAAAAAAGTTCACAGGTGATTAACAATGGTTGCTTGGCTTCCCTGCTGCCCTAACTATCATAGATATTTTGGAAAATAAAGAAAATGTCATTAAACGCCATATTTCAAAGCATTAAATGCACCACCTTTCTTCCTGACAATAGAGCAAATATTATTGCAAGACCTCATATCAGAGGCTCTATTATCCTTTTCCAATAAGATGGCCGCCAGCTATTGGGGAGGGCGGGGGGAAGGAGGAAATCTCTGAGGTAGAAAAATGTCATCGACTTTTTCTTTCTTTTCTGTCAAAAAGCAGAAATCAACCTATATCTTTGAGCTTTCAACTCTTTTCTTGCTTAGCATAAACACCACATGAGGCATCTCTCCTGCCGTCCACAGAACTGGCTTCTGTGTTGGGCCTTGTAATAAGCTTCTACCCACCTGTCTTGAGGAAAAATAATAAGAACATGCCATCAAAAGCAGAGACAGAATCAACAGGGTTTTTATCGTTTCATTGATTCGTCCACACTATGTTGATCTCCTGGCTTTTTTTTTTTTTAAATAAAGAAAGGCAATCAGGATGTGACTTCTTCTAAATATTGTCACTTGACTTGATTTTGTGATGGTGAAGTGCCTCATTGAATATGGTTTTCGGTGTGCTTGCCTCCCTGTGTTCAAGTGATTACAGACGCCAAGTGACATGCTCACTTTTCTGATTGCTTTCACTGGAGTGTTTCAATAAATACACTGTTTTTGTAGACACCGGAAGATTGAAAGAGAGAAGCCACCATTGAGAATGGTGATACTTCAAACGCTGCCTTTACTAACCTTGGGATTTTCCATGTTTGCGGACCATCAATCCAGGGGTTGTGCTGACAGAGGATTGTGGGAGTTAAAATTCAACCCATCTGGATGGCATGAACTTCAGGAAGCCTAATGGATGCATGCACGAACTTGACGTGGAAGAAAATGATCAGGAAACTACCTGTGTTTCCCCAAAAATAGGACTGGGTGTTATTTTCTTTTGGGCCCTAAAATAAGAATTAGGGCTTATTTTGGAGGGTGTCTTATTTTTCCCCATGTATGGGAGGCCCACTTCTTTGGCTTGCTCGTGGCGGAGCAGGTGTGCCAGTGTCACCGCCCCCGAGACAGTGGATGGAGATGCCCCATGCACCCCATACCAGCTTACCTCAGAGCCCCACAGCCAGGCCACCCATGCCCCGATACCTGCCTTGCCTCACAACGGTGGCTCTGGCAGCCTCATCCAGCAGGACTCCGGGTGGCCACCGGCCCACTTCTTCCGTTTGCTTGCAGCTATAATGGAGCAGGAGGCTGAGCAATGTTCCAGTGTTGCAGCCATGAGGTGAGGTGGGGGTGAATGGAGCTGCCCCAAACGCCCTTCACTGGCTTACCTCATGGCCTTGCAGCCATCCACTCCCGGACACCTCCCTCACTTCCCTGCCACAGCACCAGCACACCAGTGGTGGGTTCCGGATCCTGTTCCAACTGGTACGGTTGGAACAGGCCCAGCAGCATCCACATGGATGCGCACAGCACGCACATGCGTCTTAGTGCCTCCGTGAGCCTTTCTAGCTGCTCAGCGGAGCATCACAAAGGCACATTGCGCATTGACTGGACTACTGCAATGCGCTCTACATGGGGCAACCTTTGAAGAGTATTCGGAGACTTCAACTCATCCAGAATGCAGCCGCGCGAGCAATTGTGGGTGCACCTCGGTACACCCACGTTACACCTATCCTCCGCGAGTTGCACTGGCTACCGATCGGTCTCCGGATATGCTTCAAAGGGCTAGTCATAACTTATAAAGCCCTTCATTTTATTGGACCTGGGTACTTGAGAGACCGCCTGCTGCCAAAGACCCGTCAGATCTCACAGGGTCGGCCTCCTCCGGGTTCCATCCACCAGCCAATGCCATCTGGCTACTACCGGGGGAGGGCCTTCTCTGTAGCAGCTCCGGCCCTTTGGAATGAGCTCCCCATGGAGATCTGGACCCTCACCTCTCTCCAGGCCTTCCAGAAAGCCGTCAAAACCTAGCTGTGCCGGCAGGCCTGGGGTTGATGAGTTCCCCTCCCCTCTCGACTGGTATGGCTGTGTGATTTTCGTGTATTTTAATTATGTGTACTGTTGTTTATGTTCCCTTTCCCCTTTGAGTTGTTCGCCGCCCTGAGTCCCCCCTGGAGAAGGGCGGCATACAAATAAACCAAATACTAATACTAATACTAATACTGTACATGCTGTGTGCACGCACAGAAGCACCGAAGACTTAAAATATCAGTAGGGAGCTCGGGCGGGCGGTGGGCCCTCCAGAGCACCATACCAGAATGGTATCCGGTGCTCCAGGCAGGTTCCGGTATGCCAGTAGGCGTACCGCCTGCAACCCACCACTGCAGCACACCCTTTGGCCTCCTGCTCCATTGTGGCTGGAAGCAAGCAGAAGTGGGCAGTCACGTGGGCTCCTGCCATTCATGGGTGCCATGTGGTAGCTGTAGGGGCATGGATGGCATGGCTGCAGGAACCCTGAGGCAAGCCAGTGTGGGGCACATAGGGCAGCTCCATCACTACTTCACCTTGCCTTGTGGCTGCAGCACCGCAAGCAACCAGACAGAATGGGTGGCTGGTCAGCTGTGTAGGCACTTAAGTAGGGCTTATTTTGGAGGTAGGGCTTAGATTAGGCATTACCATAAAATATTAGGGTTTATTTTCGGAATAGGTCTTATTTTCAGGGACACGGGTTATTTTAAACTTCCTTCTGTGAACCCTTTTCTAATTCAGAATAGTATCTGGGCAATTGGTTCTCCAGACCTAAAGCCTTTCCTCAGCTGGAAAAAATGATGGCAATAGAAAGGAGGAGGCATTTTTCCCTCGCTCACTTGATTTTGCCCAGAAGACCTAAGACTTGGAATTAAGAATTTTAAAACAAGCCAATTAATCTGAACAGATGTGAAATGAAATTGGTCTTCTGGCTCCTCCTTTGCAAACAGCAGCAAGCGGGCTCCCGCTCACCGTGGGAAAAGAAATGGAAAAAAGGACAATGATTTATGAAATCTTGATCTGGATCCAGGAATTGATCAGCCACGAACAAATCTCATCTCTCATTTGTCTTGTTTAAGCATGTCAGAATAGATGGTTTGAATATTCTCAGTGACTCTTGCCAGCATGTGCCCCCTTTTGCTCTTTTTCTGATGATTCATTTCCTTTAAGTATATAAAGTATTTGCTTGTGTTTCCATGTGGATATGCAACGGGACACATCAAAACACAAATATGAGATATGGTGGCTAGTTCCCAATGATTCTCTCCTCGAAGTGGCGTGTTCCTGCAATTTTTGAGGGCAACCCGAGTAGCTGTCTCTGCTGCCACCAGTGATATGTGGCTCACATACCTGGCATCCTTTGCCTTGGGCATAGCATCTCTAACCATTGGTTGCAATAATAATAAATGAAGTTCAGAGCATATTGCTTATCTAAAGCATATTTGGGTGAATTATTGGACCTACCATAACCTCCAGAAGGGGATCCCTGTTATCAGTACGAGATATAAAAGGGTTTTATCTATATAAAGGCTGTGCCTCACATGCTGATATATGCCACAAGATTTCCCCTAGGAGGTGGCATTCTTCCCACACCACTGTACCCAGTAGCAACCATGAATCTTTCTATTTTTGGTTCTATCTAACCTTCATATCCACATGGATGCTCACGAGCCAAGCTCAACAGCTTCAAACAAAACTACATACCGACAGGTAATAATAATATGTATTGTGATCATGTCTACAGGTAGATATTATCACCTGTAACAGGAGACCCTTCTTCTGTCCCCTAATTCCAGCTGACAGCAAGGCCTCTCACAACATCATCTTGGGACTCCTAGTAAGTCTTCATCCCAGCACTCCCATACTGGTTGTTGTCTCAATTTGACCTCAGTTTTGGACCTAAGGCATAGAGGGGAAACGATTTCCTAATCTGGCCTTTAGGATCTTAGAATGTGATTTTTTTCCATCTCAGCCTACTTACCTTCACTATCTCTATCTACAATATCCAAAGGGAGGGGTGAGAGAGAGAGAGAGAGAGAGAGAGAGAGAGAGAGAGAGAGAGAGAGAGAGAGAGAGAGAGAGAGAGAGAGAGAGAGAGAGAGAGAGAGAGAGAGAGAGAGGAGGGAGACAAGAAAAGGGAGAGAAAGAAAGAAAGGAAGGAAGGAAGGAAGGGAAAGAAAGGAAAGGAAAGGAAAGGAAGAAAGATTAATCCATCTTCAGGGATCTATTTTTGCTCTACCCCAACCCATCAAGCTGCAAGCCAAAATAATTCCACGTGCTGCTAAATGAAAGTTATGAAAGACTGTGATGCCCAGCCATGCAAATGCTGTAGACAGGATTTAATTGCAACAGAGAGGTGCCAGGGGGGCTACAATTAAAGCCCAAAATGCTTGCTTAGATAAGGCCAACAGGATCCCCCCACCCCCACCCCTCGGCAACCCAAACAGACAGATGTATATAGGCATAAAATTTCCATGGAATCTGCACAGAGAGGATGATTAATGTTAATAGAACCTACAATCAATAGATGCTTTGGCAAATCAGTTTTTAAGAGCCTGCCTTGAAGAAGGTGAAAGGTTTCATCCCAGGGATTAATAAAGCTGGTAAGTATGTGTCTGCAGCTGTCACAGGTGCATTAGCAAAGAAGCCAAGGCAGACATAATCTGAACAAGTTGAAAATGGGGATGGGAAAGGGGGGGGGGAAGAGAATAGGGAGGGAAAGAAAAAAGGACCCATCAATTTAGAGCTGAAAGAAGAAAAACACCCTAAGATGTCTATATGTGAAGCTCATTCCAGTTATTCATTGGTTAAAAAAACCCTTCTGGATAAAATGAGATTTTCCCAAACAAGCATTTTTATAAATAAACTCATCTCTCAGCTAGTCACTCTCCCTTACAGAAAACTGAACATATTTGTCTAGATCAAGTCCGAGAATGAAAAGAATTAGTATTTTTTATCCAAGATTTGAAGGAGGGGAACAAAAGGGATTTGACCAAAAATTAATTTGGTAATGGTACTGTTGGTAGTAAATCGGAAGTGATTATTGCCAAATGAGTAGTAAAATAAAGAGTCTAAACTGCTGTGGACTTTCCTCCCTCCCTCCCTCCCCCATCCTTTCTTCCCTTCCCTTCTCTCCCTCCTTCCCTTCCTTCTTTTCTTCTCTCCCTCCCACCCTCCCTCCTTCCTTCCCTTTTTTCCTTCCTTCCCTTCCCTCTCTTGCTCCCTCTTTTCCTCCCTCCTTCCCTCCTTTCCCTCCCTTCCACCTTTCCTCCTCCCCTCTCCTCCCTCCCTCCTTACTTCCTTTCCTTCCTTTCCTCCCCCCTTCCTTCTGTTATGTATGTTTCCTCCTTCGTGTTGTTTCTCAGTAGAAATTCACCAGCAATTTTTCTTCTACTTTCTCTCATTAAATTTGATGAAAGATAATCTACTTCAGAAATTCTTTGAAAGGAGAAAGGAATATTGAAAAATGAATCAATCTTTTTTTCAGTCATTAACCAGCACAGAAGAAATGAACATGGGTAGAGTGTGGTGTTCTTGCATTTATTTAGTTATAGGAGAGCTAAGGGCTATGTGTCAATTTCCTGTCTTTCAACAATCAATCATCTCTCCAGTGGCTTTTTCAATAGCACTGCTAATATCAGAGCTACCAGGAAGTTCTGATCATGAGGAACAGCAGAAGAATTTCTTCTTCCCCTGGAGAACTTCATAAAATTCTACACACAATTTTCCACCTTGTAAATTAGGTGGAGAGTCCTGAAAGACTCACTTGCATCTGGCTCTGTTTAATGTTCTTCTATAAATATACTTACTTGGCTTGGCAAATGCCAAATCCCTTAAACCCTTCTCTACCCCAAATCTGAGGATTCATCAATTGTAATCTCAGCATCTTGTATATTGCATGGCAGAGATGATATGAAGCAGAAGGCAGTGAATGTGATCTTTGGTGTAGGAGTAGATCTTTCTGTATATCCGTGAAGATTCTCAGCCATTGAGGAAGAGTTGACTGGAAGTTGAGTCATGGCCACAGAACTTCTTTTCTTTTTTGGTTTGAAAGTGTTTAATTGTTTATCCAAATAGCTTCTTCAAGACCAAGTAGAAGAAGCTAAGCAGCACCTCCAAGACCATGTAGAAGAAGCTTAGTAGCTTCTTCAAGACCAAGTAGAAGAAGCTAAGCAGCACCTTCAAGACCATGTAGAAGAAGCTCAGTAGCTTCTTCAAGACCATGTGGAAGAAGCTAAGCAGCACCTTCAAGACCATGTAGAAGAAGCTTAGTAGCTTCTTCAAGACCAAGTAGAAGAAGCTAAGCAGCACCTTCAAGACCATGTAGAAGAAGCTCAGTAGCTTCTTCAAGACCATGTGGAAGAAGCTAAGCAGCACCTTCAAGACCATGTAGAAGAAGCTTAGTAGCTTCTTCAAGACCAAGTAGAAGAAGCTAAGCAGCACCTTCAAGACCATGTAGAAGAAGCTCAGTAGCTTCTTCAAGACCATGTGGAAGAAGCTAAGCAGCACCTTCAAGACCATGTAGAAGAAGCTTAGTAGCTTCTTCAAGACCAAGTAGAAGAAGCTAAGCAGCACCTTCAAGACCATGTAGAAGAAGCTCAGTAGCTTCTTCAAGACCATGTGGAAGAAGCTAAGCAGCACCTTCAAGACCATGTAGAAGAAGCTCAGTAGCTTCATCAAGACCATGTGGAAGAAGCTAAGTAGTGTCTTCAAAGCCAAGTAGAAGTTAAGTAGCTTCTTCAAGACCAAGTGGAAGAAGCTAAGCAGTTTCTTCAAGACCAAGTAGAAGACGCTGCCTGGATAAGCAGCATAACATTTCAAACAAAAAAAAAAGTCAAAGTTGCCATAACTCAATTTTCAGATCTTTCTGTATAAGAATTTTTCATTGCGAAGGAAAGGGTACAATGCCTTTCTTCATGAATTCTTTTGCCATGAAACTCATTAAGCCTTTCCTCCTCTCTCTCTCTTTCTCTTTCTTTCTTTCTTTCTTTCTTTCTTTCTTTCTTTCTTTCTTTCTTTATCTCTATCTATCTATCTATCTATCTATCTATCTATCTATCTATCTATCTATCTATCTATCTATCTATCTATCCATCATCTATGTCTGTCTGTTTGTCTGTCTGTCTGTCTGTCTGTCTCTGTCTGTCTATCTATCTATCTATCTCTATCTATCTATCTATCTATCTATCTATCTATCTATCTATCTATCTATCTATCTATCTATCTATCTATCTATCTATCTATCTATATGCCTTTCCTCATTACACTAAAACAAGGCATTGAATAAATGCTAACAATTTGCATTCTCCCAAACTGGGTGATCCTGGACTCTGGAGTAAGGATGTCAAGTGAAGATTACTCTTACTTACTATCTCTGGATGATGTCCCAGCCCAAGACTGCTGGCAAAGCTCAGCTGGAATGATTAATAGCCCTACTTGTGCATGAATCATTGTGCTAACACAAATGTCCAGAAACAGACCTCTTCTCTAGCTTCCAGCTTTGAGAGGAAGAGAACATTTCATTCTAGAATGCTGGCATTTCAAAGCAGCATTGACCCTTCAGGCCATCTCTACTTTATGTAAAGTCTATTTATACAAATCTGAAGGAGGTTCCAAATATGGTCTCTGTCAATATTTTGCGTTCTGTTGAGGAGATAAGGAGTGGGAGAGAGGGCAGCGTCTATGCAGGAGTATTTAAAGATGATGACACTAGAAGGACATGGATGCACTTAGAAGCTCAGGCAAAGGATGGTTTTATAGCAGACTAGCCGATAACCTGGCATTGCCTGGGTATTTATAGACGTCGAAGTGTTTGACAGGGAGCCATTGACAGGGGCCTTTTTTCCCCATACTCCCATGCCCATCATCCCTGCCCTCTCTCTTCCACCTCTCATGTGCTCCTCTTTCCCGCCCTGTCTACGATCCTGGCACTTTGCCCCAAACCCATCAGGCGCTTCCACTGACATCACAAACAATTGCCGCTCTAGGATGCCACACTCATTCTCCTTAATGGCCCAGGCTCTCCCTTCTCCCTCCCATGACATCACAAACAATTGCCATTCTAGGACACTGCACTAGCTCTCCTTAATGAACCAGGCATTCCAGAGTTATACTGGAACACACACACACACGCACACGCACACGCGCACACACACGCACACACACACACCAAGGGTGTCCCTTCCCCCCACCAGAGGGTACGTCATCTGTGTACCAAGTTTGGTTGAAATTGCTTGAGCGCTCCAGAGTTATGCTGGGACATACATACATACATCCTTTTTTTAAATAAATAAATAAATAATATAAGATACATGATACTAATGACAGAAGAACTAATTGGCTTTTTTCCCAACAATCTTCAGAATTAGTTTATACTTAAAAAAAAAAAAGATGCGGCAAGAGTTTATTTTAAGCAATCCTTTGCAATCTTGTTTATTTTGGTTTCTTTTTTTTTAAAGAGACAAATGTCATTTATAACAGGGTATATGATGTTTAGTGTTTGAAACATTATTTTAATTGGCAATGAAGCTTTGCAGGGCTAAAAGTACAACATTGTGAGATAATACAGCCAATTACCAAATTGGGTGGTTTTTTTGTATTGTTGTGCTGTTTTTAATAGATCTTTTAGATATTGTTAGTCTTAATTTAAAAACAAAAGCTGAACGCCTAGAAATCTTGGGTTTCAGATAAATATGAAAACTAGAGAATAATATTGGGTAGACTAGGGAGTCAGAGCGCTTGAAAAGGAAGTGGAAATCTCCAAATGCTAGAGGGATTTTGTTTCTCATCCACTGAATACAAATGTTCAATATCAGGAAGCTATATGTTGTCCTTGACATACAACCATTGACATACAATGGTTTAGTGACCATTCAAAGTTACAATGGCACTGACTAAAATGACTTATGACCATTTTCCACACTTATGATTGTTGCAGCATCCACATGGTCACATGATCAAATTTCAGATGTTTGGCAACAAGTTTGTATTTATTGACATGACCATCCTGGGGTCATGTGATTGCCAATTATGACCTTCCAAGCAGACTTCCGACAAACAAAGTCAATGGGGAGAGACAGATTTATGTAACAACCATATGATTCACTTAACATTCACTTAAAAGGTTGATGAAAAGAAGGACCAGGGGAGACATGAGACCTGCGTTCCAATATCTCAGAGGCAGCCACAAAGAAGAGGGAGTCCAGCTATTCTCCAGAGCACCCGAGGGCAGGACAAGAAGCAATGGGTGGAAACTAATCAAGGAGAGACAGTTAGAACAATTAGTCAGTGGAACAACTTGTATCCAGAAGATGTGAATGCTCCAACACTGGAAGTTATTAAAGAAGAGATTGGATAAACATTTGTCTGAAATGTTGCAGGGTTTCCTGCCTAAGCAGGGGGTTGGACTTGAAGACCTCCAAGGTCCCTTCCAACTCTGTTATTACATTCTAACAAATGCAGTAATTCATTTAACAACTTTGCCAAGAAAGCTTGTAAAATGGGGCATACCTCGCTAAATAAATATCTTGCTTAGCAATGAAAACGTTGGACTCAATTGTGATCATAAATCGAGGACTTACCTGTATATGGCTTCCTGAGTAGAGGGATATTTATTCTCTTTATATTCCATATTTCTGCTTAGGTTTAAGACAGATATCATTTTGTTTTTAGAGAATAGTAATGCCAGGAAAGGGAAAAAAGACTGAAAGAAAGCAACAGAAAATATAAATATAATCATAAACATTTAAAGGCTTGGTTATGGTGAATCTTAAGTGGTCCATTAAAGTCAGAGAAAATGGGTCTTCTAATCAGCTCTTGGGTGATCGATGTCACTCAGATGATACCTAAAGCATAACCATCTTGGATGAAGCCAAAAGGAAGGGAGGCATAAATGGAAACAAATGACCACTGTCTCTAATCATAAAAGAAGCATTTGCTCAAATTAAAATGAAATGTACATTAATCTGCATGACTGGAGTCAGAAATGTCAGAGGACCAGCGAAGGAGAGCTTCAATCAGTCAATCCGAGACAAGAATATTTTTTGCCACTTATAGCAGGGGTAGCAAGCTGACCAATGAAAGGTAGGACTCAAAGAACAAAGAAACAAAATTGAGTTGGTCAATCAACCTTTAGAAGTAAATTCATCTCAACATGCTTCAGTGGCATTTTGGTATTATTGTGGTCCACCGGCAGCCTGTGGAGCTGGCAGCAAAATTGGATAGTGAGGAGGTTGGGGAGGAACATGGGCCAATCCTGGAGTCTGGGGAAGGCTCGGATGAGGGCTCTGCATCGGAGGCAGAGAGAGGACCAGGGCCATCTTATGTGCTGCCCAGGGACGTGCAGTCACTAGAGGCAAGGGAGGCGGGGCCTCACCAGTCTCCTCAGGGAAAGGAAAGGATTTTAAATAATTTTCTTAAAATAATTAAAGCCAGGGTAGTTGCTACCAGATTTCAAGTCACAGTGGCTTGGTGTCTGCTCTCAGTATTAACTAGGAGGAGGCCAGAGAACGAGAGGCCTCTTTTGCATATGGATTTTTTCGCCTTTTAAGAGTTAAGCAAGGGTTAACAAGCGAAGAATTTCTTATTCAAATGAGGCACATATTCTCTCGCCTCCTGTAGAGGGCATTTTTAGAGGCTTTTTAGAGTTCTCTGGGAGCGACTAGCTCAGTCTGACTTCAGAGCTCTGGCTTTTCAAGAGGGGAGGGGGAGGCTGGGAGAAGCAGAGTTGAAATCGTCTCTGAAACAGCTGGAAAAGCTCCGTGTGTGGGGAGGGGGGAGGAATTCCAAAAGTTTGATCGGAAGGCAACAGGGAAAGGTGCGGGGTATGGCAGAGGAGCTGCTTTCAAGCCTTTGGAAAATATATCCAATCCAACTTCTGTGTTTGTGTTTGAGAGTGAGTGAATGAGAGAAGGATCGAAGTTCTCTGTGTGCGTGTGTCTGTTTTTAGAGAGGGGAAGGGAGGGCGGAAGGAGGGGGAGGGAGAAGAAAAAGAATGGGAAAACTTACTTTGCAAGGGAGAAAAATGCTGTCGCTTTAAATCAGAACTGAGCATGCCCGGCTGTGGAATTCTGGGAGTTGAAGTCCACAAGTCTAAAAACAGCCTCACCGGGGCTAAAGCTGACCGCACGTCACTGATGCTGCCTCAGGAGCCTCCAGTGTCTGACATCAGCGAGGCAGAGGAACAGGGGGAGCCTGTTCCCAGTGTGCGCCTGCACAGAGCCGCCAGAAAGCAAGAACAGTTAAGGCAAAAGGGGTGACTCAGGAGTAGGGCTTGGTGATGATTGGCCCCTCCCATAAGACATAAAGTTGGAGCAAAGGCACATGAGTCTTTTCAGGAAGCAACTTTGTTCATTCTGGTCAGTTTTAAACTCTGAAACTCCGTTCTGACTCTGTGCTCTGTTTGGCCTTGCAAAGCTAATTGGCAATTAGGTCTTTGGCAGCATTTCAAGGGAGATAAAGGTGGGTGCTTATCAGCCTTATCCCAAAAGACTGTGGGACTCTATTTGTGATTCATTAAGGGCTGTGAATGAACATAATTCACAGCCATTGAAATAAAAAGAAGGTTTTGGGGACTAAGCTTGTGATTTTTACTGTCTCAGGAAACCTAGATCAAAACAGGTATGATGTGGAGACGAATACACATAAACACCTAAGAAAAGGGTCCAAAATTCATTTTCCTAACTGAGATTGCAACTGATAACATTATTAAGCTTTATATGAAGGGCAAGTAAAAAGATTTGGACCCGTGGAGCAATCAATATAAAGCATTAGCTCCTTGAATTACTTTCCAAGCAGCAAGATCTAGCTGTTGCATGGCATACTTTATCTCTTCTTATCTTGTTAATAAAGATATTGTGAAATGTTGACCTGCACACTTTTGGAGTGCTTGAATCATGACAGGTCTGAGGGCTGACGCACCATTCATCTCTTTGAAAATGACTCCTGGAAAAAAAAAAGTTGAGATTTATGTTCCTGGCATCCCAAAACTAAACACATTTAGGAGGCCATAATTACTCTAATTAATTTTAGTGGAGCCCTTTAGAGCAGGGAAAAAACCCCAAGCAACTGCATTTTGGATTGTAGGATCCATTGTTTTATGGGACACAAGCAAATAATTTTCTTTTTGCAACTGCTGTAGGCAGCTGTATAAGGCCCTTCTCATCTGTCTGTTGCCGAAATTTTGGTCCTTATGGCTTCACGTTTTGGGTTTGTCCAAGTAGGTATTTTATACGATTTTGTATAGAGAAGAACAAGCTGAGCTAGAAGGTGGAGTTAAACATGTCATAAGTTTGGAATCATTATGCAGTCAAAAGAAATCTAACCCTGTGAATTCCATTGATCCTTATCTAAGGCCAATTCAGTTTTGGGCATTAGTTGACTAGATTCATGTGTATGGGTAACAATGATAAATTCTTCGGTGCCTTGAACTCAATGAATATTCCTGGCTATTTGCACCAGACCTTTTGCCACAATAATGCACTTGTTGGATGGGAGCCACTCATATCTTGATGGAAAGGGGAGCAATGTCAATGAAAGGTATTTTAAACTCTCGCTTAACATTCAGTAATAGGCAAAGGAATTGTTGTCCATTTTTCTTCTTCCAGATGTTCCATCTGATAAAGATTTTGCTTTCCCATTTTTTTCTCAAGGCATAAGAGAATTTGGGGGCAATTCTCATGAATGGAGTGTCCACTGGAGTGGGGCAGTCAATAAATTTGAAATAATAACCCCAAAGATGCTTTTGCAAAAGGCAACAAAGTCCAGCAAGCAAAACTTTGCACCAAAATTCTAGTCTTGTTGAATCTCGTGTGAGATTGCAACCAAAACTCTTTTCAGGAGGGTTAAGGGAGTATTTAAAGCAGAGGTGGGAAGGCTGAACAAGCAAAGATGTAGGTGGAGGTATGACATCATCCACCTTAGGAGAAATGGAAGGTTGGAAAAATGTCAACTGGCTTCATAAATCAATTTTAGAACAGTAATGACTGCAACTGATTCAGTTCTCCAGAGAAGATCATTGCATTTGGGGAGGGGAGGGCACAAAGAGGAGAAGTTCACAGCATGTGGGCAGAAAAGCTGTAACATTTGATTAATTAAAAGGGACGGATCCTCCATCCACAGCATCTGTTCTTCTGGCAACAGTTGGCTAATAGATACTTCAGATTTCACTCATAAGAGATAAGGATAGCATTTATGTAGTCCGTGACTTACAACCATTTGTTTAGTGACTGTTCAATCTTACAACAGCAGTGAAAAAAGTGGCTTACATGAGCCACGGTGGCGCAGTGGTTAGAGTGCAGTACTGCAGGCTACTCCTGCGGACTGCTGACTGCCTGCAATTTGGCAGTTCGAATCTCACCTGGCTGAAGGTTGACTCAGCATGCTATCCTTCCAAGGTGGGTAAAATGAGGACCCAGATTGTTGGGGGCAAGAAGTTGACTCTGTAAACCACTTAGAGAGGGCTGTACTGTGAAGCGGTAAGTCTAAGTGCTAAGTGCTATTACAACATTTCACAGCAACCCCTTGGTCGCCTGATTAAAATTTGACTGCTTGGCAACTGGTATGGATTTACAATAATTGAAGCATCCCAAGGTCATGTGACCAACTTCCCAACTGAATTCTAACAAGCAAAGTCAATGGGGGAAGCTGGATTCACTTAATGATTGCGTGAATCACTTAACATCTGCGGTGCTTCGCTTAACCACTGTGGCAAAAAGATGTAAAAGGGGTAACACTCACTTAACAACTGTCTTGCTTAGCAGCTGCAGTGATTTGCTTAATAACCGTGGCCAAAAAGATTGCAAAACCATGTGCGACTCACTTAACAACTCCCTTAGCAATGGAAATTCTGATTCTGATTGTAAATCAAGGACTGTATTATTTTTATACCCATTGTGTTATCATGTGGTCTTACAAGACTGATTGAAACACAGTAAAAACTCAGTGCGATATATCACAGCAAAACAATCATTGAATATCAGCTACCAAAGGAAGTCAGGTTAAAGAATGGAAATCGGAAAAGGGCAGGGTTCCAATATTTGAAGGGCTGCCACAAAGAAAAGGGGAGGGGGTTCAACTTATTCTCCAAAGTGCCTGAAGGCAGAACAAGAAGCAATGGATGAAAACTCATCATGGAAAGAAGCAACCTAGAATTAAGGAGAATTTTTCTGACAGTTAGAATAATTAACCAGTGAATGAGTCATCTTCCGAAGTTGTGGATGCTCCATCACTGGAGGTTTTTAAAAAGTTTGGCGAGCCATTTGTCCAGAACGGTGTCCTGCTTGTGCAGGGGATTGGACCAGAAGTGCTACAAGGTCCTTTCCAACTCTGTTATTCTGTTATTCTGTTAGGAGCCAAGGTGGCGCAGTGGTTAAATGCAGCACTGCAGGCTACTGCTAGATCAGCAGGTCAGCGGTTCAAATCTCACCGGCTCAGGGTTGACTCAGCCTTCCATCCTTCCGAGGTGGGTAAAATGAGGACCCAGATTGTTGGGGGCAATATGCTGACTCTCTGTAAACCGCTTAGAGAGGCCTGAAAGGCCTATGAAGCGGTATATAAGTCTACTGCTATTGCTATTGCTATTGCTATTCTGTTATGCTGTTGAAGTCCTTCCCTGTGCCAAATATACTCTGTGTTCTTAAGGTATTCAGATCTCCTTAGATACTGGTACACAGGCTTCAAATAGGGTTGGATCTGCTTGAGAACATCAGTGTTTCTTCATCTCCAGTGTTTATAGTTCTCCTTTTAATAGATGACTCATTTAAAAGGTGGGTTCCAGGCAGGGGGCAGAATCATAAAATAGAAGATAAAAGCCAACAAACAATAAATCACAATAATAAAGCAGGAAGGCAGCGTGAAACCACAAAAATCTAAGAGAATAGAAAACTTCCTTGGCAGCCATAAAGCAACATACTGTATAATTAAAAGCTCTGGGAGAGCGAGGGGGGAAATTTGTTTTAATCTGATGCCTAAAGGCCAAACAATTTGTGGTATTAATAATGCAATTATACATCTCTATTCGGAGTCCATTCAGATTGCTGGTGCTTATTCCCAAGCTGAGATGCCGGAAAATGTTGTGGCCCACATTTTTAACTAAAATGATTTCTTTGTGCCCTTCGTAAATAGCTAATTGTGAACTTCTCCAGGTTGCACATAGGGGCATATTATATACAAAAATATATCTATCAGGTGTGAAAGGTGCTTAGTAAAATATTTGGAAAATGTGCTTTGGAAAATTGGCATTCAAAAAGGAAACATTTGAGATAAAGCTGCATTCAAAATTCAATGAACTAAGAGGCATTTTCCTTGACCGTTGATGATTTCAAAATAGATGGAGTTATTATTATAAATTAATTGTACATACCTTTGCTGCAGCTTCTATCTACTGTTCTATTCTTTCCTCCTTTGGGTTAGGAAATTACAGGTTAGGATTCTGTATTTCTAGGAGTACAGCATTACTTTATAAAGGGAACGTGGCTAGATAATTGATGCAGAAGTTCCCTAGTTCCGTTGCGAAGAGCAGCTACTTCTGCTCAACAGTGACAGTTCTGAACCATCTGGAGTACTGGTCTGGTTTGATGTACAGCAGCTCTCTAGGGAAAGAATTATATTTAATGGTTCTGATGGTGCAGTAAAAAGATTTTGGGTGGGTGAAATGTTCTCTCCTATGCAAAAGAAAACTTCCCAGAATCAGGATTTAGCAATAATCTTAGACTGTGGTGGAATGTAGTCAGCAGGCACAGGAGGGAGGGGCTCTTTCTCAGAGAGCAAAGAGACAGTGGAGCTTGGAGTGTTTGACAAGCAGGGGAAGAGAAAGGTTGGACCTTCCCTAGCAATTCACAAAGTGTATCTACAGTTGTTGCAGATAATTACTTTGATCTGGACAGATTAGTGGGCAGGCCCAAAGAGCCAAGAATGATACATGGAGTTATTCCTGGGTGCCTCCTTTATTGTTGCTTGCCTACAAACTGAATCTTGACAGACTATAGTTATCTGTGATAACTATAGATAAACTCTGTGAATTGCTGTGGAGAGGTTGACCTTGCCCTCTTCCTGCCTATCTGACATTCCAAGCTCTACTATCCCTTTGCTCTCTGGGAAAGAGACCAGTGGTGGGTTTCACGTTTTGTTACCACCGGTTCACCACTTCCGTGCATGCACTTTGTTCGCAGGCGTGCCTTCCGCGCATGCACCCTCCCTCAAAAGCATGCCTAAATAGGACTGCATAGAGCCTGGGCAAGTTGGTGGCCACCTGTAATTTCTGCTACCAGTCCGAATTAGCTAAATACCACCTCTGAAAGAGACCCCTTCCTCCTCTGACTCTAGACCACACTCCACAACATAGCAAACTAGCTCTCTTAACTACCAAGCCTGTTCTTAAAGTGTTAAAGTGCTCACATTGTTGCTTGTGGTTGTGAAATGTTGGTCTAGACATGCAGATCCTGTGTATGGTTGGAAACACATCCGTGTTTATCGTTCTTCAATCTCTGTAGCCATTACTTTCCCAGTTATTAAAGTCTAGGTTGAAAACATAACATCGCCATGCGGAATATTTGTTGCTTGGAACAAGGCAGTTGAGTGCCCGCATAAGAAAAATCTGCATCTAGGGAACATCACTTACAAAATGCTGGCAGCAGCCATAGCAGGTTCTGTGAAGGGAAGTGGCTCTTCAAAATGCAGAAGCTGAAGAGGCCCTTTTAAGTGAGCATGCATTACAAAGCCGCTGGGTGATTGCTGCCAATGAATTTAAAACTCAGCTTCCTGGGGCAATTAATTTTACATACCACAAATTAAAACATCAAAGACCTTTAGCATATTCCTGTCACCCGGCTTGGAGATGATTCATTTTTGCTCTCACCTGGCAAGTGTCCTGAAAAGAAAAGGGTAAAATATGTTGATGTGTTTTTCATTGCTGAAAGATGGGGAGTGGGGTTCCCTGGACAGTTGCATTTGATCCAGGGGTGAAATGCTTGGAAGTCTGCTACTGGTTCGCTTTGCTACCGGTTCGCTTCGCGCACATGCACACTGCAGGCGCTATCGCACGCCACTGAAAAAGAAGGATTAAAAAGTCTTTTCTGAGTCTGCAGAGGTAAGTAGAAAAGCAAGGGGGTGAAACAACTGTGCCACATGATTTAGATTCGCTAATTTAGATTCGAATTTCCTGCTTTCTAGCAAATATAAATCATGCAGCACAACTGATTGTCACACAGCTGATCGTTGGGACTACCGGTTTGCCTGAACTGGTGGTAAAAAAAATGCTACCAGTTCACCCGAACCAGTAGTTCTGATGATGAGCCGTGCAACAATCAGCTGTGCTGCGTGATTTCTAGCAAATATAAATCACACCGCACAGCTGATTGTTGCACGGCTGATCGTTGGAACTAATGGTTCACCCGAACCGGTAGTATTTTTTACTCCCGGTTCAGGCGAATTGGTCCAAACCAGTAGCATGTCACTCCTGATTTGATCCCATTACCTGCGATTGACTGGTCAGTTTTATATGTGTTGTTTAACTTCTCCTTATTTTCTAATGCAAAGGGAGGCCCTTAGGCACATCTTGATGTTTTGGACCACTTCAGATCAGCTCAACCCAGCATGGCCAATGGTGAGGCTCTTTGAAAGCAACAGTTCATCCTATTTGGTGGAAAGTCCTCTTCTGATCAGAATAATAGAACAACAGAATTGGAAGGGACCTTAGTGATCTTGTAGTTCAACCTCCTGCTCAAGCAAAGAGATGCTATTGTATTGTATAGATGCTGTACCATTTCCAGCAAATGGTGATCCAATCTCTTCTTAAAAACCTCCAGCACTGGAACACCCACAACTTTGGGAGGCAAGTCGTTCCACTAATTAATTGTTCTAAGACCATCTGTTCTTCACTAGTAAGCCACATATTTGAAAACGGAAATACACAGATTCTGTTCTGTAGCCTCTCCAGTTGGAAAGATCAGAAGCAGCAGATGAAAAATACTCTTTCAGAGCTGATTGTAAATGTTTGCATAGATTAGAAGACCTCCAAGGTCCCTTCAAATCCTGTTATTCTATGCTACATTTTTAATAGCATCTCTTCTTAAAACTGTGGTACTGGCTGCAGTTCAGACTCAGAGCTGCTTTCCCCAATCCAAGCCTCTTAAGTGGGGTTGGACTTCAATTGCGATGACTAAGCTTGAGGGTTCCAGGAGCTCATATGCCACACATCCCAAGATTGGATTTATTATAGATCCCTACATCTCCCAGGCTTTTTCAGATTTTTCAGTTCTTGATCTTTCAGAACTACAGTGGTAGAACTACAATTATAAACATCTCCAGCCTCCAAACTTGGTGGTTTTCCCTTTGTTCTTAAACTTAGGAAAAACGTCCTTGCAGGAATCTTCTCTGACCACTGAAGCTTCAGAAGGTTAGCAGAAGGTCTATGGGTGAGCACATTGCCCATGTGCAACTCGGTCGTGTGAGGGATTGACCCAGGAAGGACATTAGGAGAGGCAGCTCAAAAGCAGTCCTTGTCAGGGCAGACAAATATATTGATTTTATATGACCATTCTTCCATCCCACAGAGTAGAGCAGAGCAGAGCAGAATAGAATAGAATAGAATTTGGAAAGGACCTTGGAAGTCTTCTAGTCCAACCCCCTGCTTAGGCAGGAAACCCTACACCACTTCAGACAAATGGTTATCCAACATCTTCTTAAAAACTCCAGTGCTGGAGCATTCACAACTTCTGGAGGCAAGTTGTTCCACTGATTAATTGTTCTAACTGTCAGACATTTTCTCCTTAGTTCTAAGTTGCTTCTCTCCTTGATTAGTTTCCACCCATTGCTTCTTGTCCTGCCCTCAGGTGCTTTGCAGAATAGCTTGACTCCCTCTTCTTTGTGGCAGCCCCTGAGATATTGGAACACTGCTATCCTGTCACCCTTAGTCCTCAAAGGTTTAATCCCTAATTGTTTATGTATTACCCAATTATTAGAGTTTAAAACAGAAATAATAAACTGGGGGCCATCCATATGTCAGTGGATTACAATCACCCCCCTGAGATTCATTCTGTTTGCTTGGATAGCTGGGAATGAAATCTTACATTATTAGAAAGGCCAAAGGGACATGCTTAAAAAAAGTTAACTGTGAAAGACAAAAATCACAACAAAATATGGACAGCGATTTGCAAAGGACCGACATCAAGAGTATGTGCTGCCCTTGACAGATAAGGAATATGTGGGGCAGGCGATGTTGTCAACAAGGGCGACGTCACCCATCTTCACGTGCACCAAAGGGTTGCAGTGTGATTACCCTCTTAACCTTTTCTCAATATAGTTTTAAGACTGATCCCTTTGCACCATTCAATCAATATGGTTAAATTACCTAGGCAGGGTCAGTGACCTTCCCTAACTATAGAAGTCTCTAGTCCTTGGCAACTAGGCAAGGCTGAAGCTTAGTTGGAAGGGTCTGTAAATAGTTGGGGCTGTTGCTAGGGACGAGAACTTGGCTTCACTGCCAACCTTCCCACATTACATCTCCAAAGCCATGCGAATCAACCGTGGGCCAAGTCCTTTATTATTTCCAAGAAGGCCTTTCTGAGCTGACAGAGATAAGGTAAAACTTCAACTATATCCGTCTCCCTCAAAGGAGTTGTTTTGCTGTCAAAAAGTTTGCCCTCACAACTGATTGCTTTGCATGGGGGAGTGGGAGTTGAAAACCTTTGGCTGATTTGTAGAGGGTAGGAATTGCTTATGATTTGGCTGGGTGGATGCGTCAATTAAAATAAATAGATTCAAAAGCACGCTCTTGGCATGCTCTTCCTCCATGTACCAGAAGTCATGAGCTGAAGAATCTCCTTTGAATCCTGAACTCCCTTCGGAAGTTGTGGGAGCTCCGCAGGGGTGGGTTCCTACTGGTTCGGACTGGTTCAGCTGAACCTGTAGTTGTTTGGTGGCCTGGGTCACTGGAACTGGCAACGATCCAGGCCTGCCATGCCCCCGAAGCGGTTCTCCTATGGCACCGCCATCTTGATTTTTGGTTCTGCGTATTTTTTAATTTTTTAAATGTTTTTGTGCATGCGCAGAGCTATTTATGAGCAAATGCGTGCAAGCGAAGCAAGCATGCACAGGCAAAATTTTTGCATGCACCAAACCAGCAGCAATGCTGGGAGCAACCCACTGCTGGAGCTCTGTCACTGGAGGATGAAGAGATAGAATAGAATAGAATGTCAGAGTTGGAAGGAACCTTGGAGTGCGGGAGAGATGTTTATAGTCATAATAACATTCTTTTCTCAGAGAGTCAAGGACATCTTGCCCTGCACCTGGAGTGGTGTGACTGGGAGGCATCTCCAGTTGGGACAGTGACTGTTTGGACCATGTGATGGACCTATGAGTGATGGGCAGGGGTGGGGAAAACCTGGAAGCTTTCAGATTCAGGTTTTCCCACATGTGCCCATATGACATCGCTAAACAAATGGAACTTTGAGGAAGTCTCGGAGTCTTCTTCGGTTGGGGGTTACTTGGAACTCTTGACAGTTTATTTAAAATTGGTTGGCCCTTGGCTTTTAACACAGCCCATTTGAAATCTCCAGATACTCTTCTTTGTTAATTTTCATGAAGGTTACAAAGGCCACGCTGACTAGGATCTCACTTCCCCCTTTGCTATAATTGTATTCGAATCGTAACAATGCATTTCTATGGAAACGGCAGCTCATTTTCCACATCCCACTCAGTCCTTGACTAGGTTTGGGTTGAATTAATTGGGGAAGCTTCTGCAGAACCATGGCTTGGAAACCCAATATATTTTGTTAACTCTATTGCTTCCTTTGTCTGATAGATATATGTCCCAGGAACACAGTCATATCAATACTCCTTTCTGACTTCCCATCTATCCAAAGCAAATGAGTGGCTTTGCAAAATGTGTATAGTAAAGTATTAGGCAACTACAGGTCAGCCTGTATAATCAGTATTTTCTGCCGTTTCAGGACTTCTGCTGCCTGTCTTTGTGGTGAAAGATAGACTGTTGTGCTAAGAATGAATAGAGCAGGATCTTCTTATCATGCGAAAGGACATTATATAAGAAAACTAAAACAGATTTCTAGATAGCATGCAATTTTAGCAATCCAATACAATTTTTTTAGATGATCAAAACCTGCCAGAGTACGTCTTTCTTTCTTTTGCATCATACAGGTAAAAAGTAGCCCGATCGTATATTTAATACTGAAGGTGATCCCAGACTTTGAAATCTTAACATCTCCTAATCAATGCAAAGTCATGCATTGATGAATCCAACCTAGGTAGAAATAGGTCAGTCTTCTCCCATTCTGTGTTATCTTCAACTGTGCCTACTTTAGATAGAGAGACATGCAGTATTGTAGATTTTCAAGCATCTTTATTTTTAACCCACTTTTTTAAAAAAAATAATCATGCAGCCATTTATAATTTGGTTCTGGCCACTTCGGTGGAAAACTTGTTTTGTCCTACCTATTTTTTCCCTTGTTGTTAGTTGAGAAGTTGTGTCCGACCCATCGCGACCCCATGGACAACATTTCTCCAGGCCTTCCTGTCCTCTACCCTCCTCTGGTATCCATTTAAGCTCACGGCTACTGCTTCAAAGACTCCATCCAGCCACCTCATTCTCTGTCATCCCATTTTTCTTTTGCCCTCAATTGTTCCCAGCATGAGGCTCTTCTCCAGGGAGTCCTTTCTTCTCATTAGGTGGCCAAAGTATTTGAGTTTCATCTTCAGGATCTGGTCTTCTAAAGAGCAGTCAGGGTTGATCTCCTCTAGGACTGACTGATTTGATTGCCTTGCAGTCCAAGGGACTCGCAGGAGTCTTCTCCAGCACCAGAGTTCAAAGACCTCCATTCTTTGGCTTTCAGCCTTTCTTATGGTTCAACTTTCACAGCTATACATTGCAACTGGGAAAACCATAGCCTTGACTATATGCACTTTTGTTGGCAGGGTGTTGTCTCTGTTTTTTAGTAGTATTCCCCCTAAAACAGACCAAATTCACTTGAAATTGGTCTGAATCTGCTGCAATTCTATCTTCCCAATCTTCTCTCTTGATGCATTATTTTTTTTCTAGCAAGAAACAATCTCAAAATCCACTCATATTATATGTTATTTTTTCCTTGCTTCTGCTTGGATGCTTCTGAATGTTAGAGGAAACCCCATGCTCTGTTAGAAATACATATTCTTCTCCTGTTACTCTACCCCCCACCATCATCATATTCCATTTGTTTTCATTACCAGAAGTTTTCTTCCCCATTTCATTATTTATTCATTTTGAAGCATATCCATTTTTACATTCATTAGAGTCTCATCCATTTTATTTATTACGCACGCTGTTCCAGCTTGTTATTTTACTAGGTGACTGTTTTATTTGCTATTTGCAATAGCGCAACTGATTTTTTTCTTGGCTTGACAAAGGGCACCATTTTAATTTATATAGATTAATTAAATATGTATAACCAGAAGTCAGCAGGAGTGATTGATGTAGCGGTGACAAGGGACAGCAACATCAGGAAGAAGCATGAGAAGCTGAAGAAGTACCAGGGCCTGAAGGAGGAACTGAAGAAGACATGGAAAGAGCTTGGGAATGGAACAACTTGCCACAGCCAATTCCCCATGGCCAACTCACCATGGCCAACTCAATGTGGGTGTCAACTTTGAACTGAACCTGGCATAAGCCACTTTCCTGTTCCTCAGTTGCCATACAGAGAGGGTAGGGGGAAGGAGGTTGGAATGCCTTACGAGACAAAACAGAGAGTTTTCTCATGGGAACCAAGGTCATTTCTACTGGTAATGGATAAGGTCAGAGAAAGAGTGCCTGGAGAGTCCACCAATTGACCTAATTGGCCAGTATGACCTATAACACTCGGGGATAGGGTTATTTCCTATTTTAATTATACTGAAACCATGGGAATTATTTAGACTTGGTTTTCCTTTATGCAGTGCTGATATGATTTACTCAATAAAGAAGTTCTTTGCAAAAGATTTTAGTCTCAGAGTTCCGATTTGCTTGGGTTCATTGGTTGTGTTAGGTAAGTTCCCCGTTGGGAGAGTGAGTACGTTCAGTGAAGCGTTGTGAGAGTTGTGTTGGAGAACACACAAACCAGCATACAGAGACACTGCAGTTTAAATAGGCTTTTACTTTCGTGGAAATAGAGGTATCAGAGTCCATCAAACAGTCCAAGTCATACACGGATAAGACAGTCAGTCATCAACGTCTTTCAGTTAAAGGATAATCCAAATAACATAGTCCAGTAACATATAATCAGTCCAGTAATCAAGGTTTGCTAACAGTTGAAAAACTTACAATAGCTCACGGCACTCAGATCAGATCAGCCCAGCATCTAATGAACAGAGAGAGAGCTAACCGTCATTCTGGCTCCCTCTTATGGCCGATTGAGGAAAACAGCAACCAATCACATTTTACAGTATGATTTAAAGACATAGGTACAACATTGTTACATGATTTATATATTGCCAACCCAACCGTTAGAATTATATTTCTAACAGGTTGGAACCTTGACAGTGAGACAAGTGACCATGGGCAACTCGCCACAGGACAATTTGCTGCAGGACAATTTAACCATTCTGTTTAATTATTTAAAATAAATAAAAAATATTTTAATTTCTGCCATTCACATTTCATTCTGTCCCTCCTTTTTCACCTTTTGTTTAATGATTGTATTCCACCATTTCTTTGATATTAGTGTAACTCTTGTGCCACGGCGAGTTGGTCATGGTGAGTTGGCCGCGGCGAATTGTCATAGACCCCAGAGCCTTCTGTCCGGAAGAGGTTGGTGCTAAGAGCAGCTAAGCACAGAGAATCTTCAAACTCCCAGTCCTCTGGTTGGGGACATGAGATTGAGGAAGACACATGTAGCGTGGTGGGTTGCTGCTGGTTTTACTACCAGTTCACAACCTGCTCGCGCACACACCAGACATGCGCTGTGCTTGTGTGCACTGTTCAATGTAAATTGTTCTTTGTGCATGTGCAGAACAATTTGCAATGAACTGTGCATGCGCAGTTACTAAAAACCAAAATGGCGGTGGCAAGGGAACTGGTTCAGGGGCGTGGCAGACCTGGGTCATTGCCGATTCTGCGACCCAGGCCTGAATCCCACTGCCGGTTCAGCCAATTCGGTCTGAACCGGGAGCAAACCCACCTCTAATATATAGCATCCATGAGAGTGAGAAGGGCCTGTGTGTTTGTGTGTAAAATGACAGCAAAAACAGGCTTTCATTAGGAATGAAATTTGATGGACTGCATGTTATTATCTTCAGAGTTGGATTCTGTGAGAAGTTGAAGGATGAAAAGGCAGCCACAGAACAATATACCAGTTTACTAAATCTCTTGCTTTCTTCTAGAAAACCCATTTACAACCCATTGTAGTTTTCAAGGGCTCCATTCACAGAGCTGCAGCACTTCTTTGTGCTAAGATTGATCATTTCCAGAACTCAGTGGAAAGCACCTTTTATGTCAAAATGTCGTTCTCCTGTCTTCCCGATGCTGTCCTTTAGACAGTGAATAGCATATTTTGAGACCACCGATTAGTTTTGTTAAACCTTGAGATGCTGCTTTTTTGGGGAAGGGGGGGAAAGAGCATGTTTTGCCAACTGGTTGAATCAAGCAAAACCAACAGATGTCTTTCATTAAACCTCTTGGGGACAAGCTGTTCAGGAAGCAATATGTATTCCGAGCCCATCAATATTTCATAAAGCTGTAATAGATGTTATCATAGATTCTCCATCCACTATTTATTGCACTCATAATCTTGGTTACATTGCGCTGGTCCATGCATTTCCTTCAGCAAAGACACCTAGATACAAAAGAGATTTTCATTGCTGGCCACTGTGAAAACTGAAGTTTATTTAAAAGCTTAGGAGTCCTTTTGTAACTTTCAATAGTTCGTGATCTGTTGATAACAGATCTGCCTATTGGAAGCAGACAGAGAAAGAGAGTGTTTCAGTGCAAGTATGGCCTCCTTGCATAAATCTCAGCCCTTCGGCCACTCAAAATTATTCAGCAACTACAGTCTCATAAACCTGCAGTCTACGCTGCAAATTCCAGATCTTAAGCAAGGAAGCTAAAAGGCAATTCCCTAGGTGTTCAGATGAAGAATTTGAAATGTTTCTCATCTGAATTTCTTAGTAGAAGCTGGAATTTTAAGTTATCTAATAGGGGGAGTGAGTGTGAGTTTTGATGGGTTGGGGCTAACTGACGTGCCCAGTGGTGGGATTCAAATAATTTAACAACTGGTTCCCTGCCCTAGTGACTAGCTGGGTAGGCATGTGACTGGGTGGGCACGGCCAACTCGACATCACTCACGTCGAGGGATGCTTCTTTTTGCTTGGCCTCTCGTGACCGTGGGGATGCTGCAATGGTCATAAGTGTGAAAAGCAGCCATAAGTCACTTTTTTCAGTACCATTGTAACTTTGAATGTTCACTAAATGAATTGTTGTAAGTCAAGGCTTACCTGTAGAAAAATACAATAAGCTTCTCTGTGTCATTCCTGCAAGCCATCTTTTCTTTTGGACTTCAGGCCCGCCACACATTCTACTTTCTATTGTGGGAAAATGGGAGGGGGGATTAAACAGAGTTGGATGCTATGTAGCCATAATAACATTCTTCTTAGAAACTCAAGGTCATCTTTGTCTCTGCACCTGGATGGGAGGAATCTGTCTTTGTGGCAGTGGAAGATTGGAACATGTGATGGACTTGTGGATGTTGGGGCAGGATCTTGAACTTTGAATTGAGTGGGGAAAACCTGGAAGCTTTCAGATTCGGGTTTTCCTAGATGTGCCAACATGGCTCTCTTAATAAATTGGAACTTTGAGGAATCTTTTGCCTTAGAGTCTGATTTAATTTTGGATGCTATTTGGAACCCTGACACTCTGCTTGCAAAAGGCTGGCCTAAATACCAATCCTTATATTAGAAATACCTGCAACCCAGAGTTACAAATCAGGCAGGGTGCCAGAGCACCTTGAGGAATTAAAATAGTTAAAATGCAATGGTTTCTTCCAAAAACTGGTTCTCTGAACTGCTTAGAATGTTAACAACCAGTTCTAGCGAATAGGTGCAAACCGGTTGAATCCCACCACTGGATCTGCTCCTAAGAGCCTTATGTCTGGTAGCAATTCTCTTACTCTCAGAAGCCACTTATGTGAAGGTCATGAAATTAAGTAGCATTGGTCCTGATTAATATGTGGGATGGGGAAAACATGGAGATTCCAGGGCTTTTCACTATACTGGAGGTCACATTCTAAAACAGGAGTCTCAAAATTTGGCAACTTATGGACTTCAAGTCCCAGAATTCTCCAGTCAACATCCGAGGAAACAACTTAATGAATGCTGCCATGAAAAATGCATAGATGATGTCTTCAAGAATCATGTACCTCTTTATCTTTGCATACTTGGTGAGTGTTTATTAGTAAGGGTGCAGATTAATGCATTTGAAGGATATTTTTTGGATTCCAAATAGCATCCAAAAGTAAATCAGAGTCCAAGCCAAAGTATTGCTCAAAGTTCCAATTTATTAAGAGAGCCATGTTGTCATATCTTGGAAAACCTGAATCTGAAAGCTTTCCAGTTTTCCCCACCCAGTTGAAAGTTCAAGGTCTTGCCCCCACACCCACAAATCCATCACATGGTCCAATCTTCCACTGCCATGCTGGCAGTTCCACCCATCCAGTTCCGGTCAGGTGCAGAGGTGCAAAGACAAAGGATGACCTTGGCTTTCTAGAAAGAATTTTGTTATGGCTACATAGCATCTAACTCCGTACAATCCCCCCTCCTATTTTCCCACAATAGAAAATGCATAGCAGAATAATAGAAAGTGTGGCAGGCCAAAGACCCAAAAGAAAAGATGGCTGTAGGCCTGACGCTGGGAACTTTAAGGTGTTTAGACTTCTTCAACTCCCAAAAGTTCACACATCTTAAAGTTTCTGAGTTTGAAGAACACTGCAACAGATGAGCCCAGCCAATTCATTTCTTTTTGGCTAAGTATGGCCAAAACACCTACGTAAGCTATATAAGTTATAAGCTTAGCAACATAATCAGTGTATTTTGTGTGTTTGTTGTTTTGTGAGGAAATACAGAAACCACACAGTTTTTATTAGAACAAGCCCTTACACAGATGTTGGATGTATAAGTTAATAAAGCAGAATTCCTTATTGGCCGAGTGTAATTGGACACACAAGGAATTTGTCTACAGTGCATAAGCTCTCAGTGTACACTGAGAGCTTATGCACGGGTGATAAATCATGCTCATAATAATAAAATGCAATCATATTAATGGAGTCTCTGTAACCCCTTATCTACTTATGTTTCTGGACTGATATAGAAGGAATCTGTTTTTAAATTTCCAAAGGCTGAATTTGCCCAACCCAAATACAGTTTTGCTTATTTTCTCTTTCATTTCTGCCATCAGCTCCTCTGATTTACTGATGCTCATGAAATACTTGTGATTAGCAATACTACCCATTATACCCATTCTGTATTCTATATTCTGTGGCAATCGTTATATTATGTTGGTGATGAATCAATAGAACAGAATAATAGAATAAAGTAAAACTTTATTGTCATTTTAAATGTACACTAATCGATGCATTTAGCTCTCAAAAGATAACCATTATGAATATATATATACACACACACACATATGAGAAACATCACAGTCTAGTTTGGATGTATACATATACATGGCGAAAACGAAGAATCCTATGAGTTTACAAGATGGATGGCATAAGGAACAAAGCTGTTACAGAATTAATAGTCCTGCTATAGATAGTTCAAAACCTCCTCCCAGAGGGGAGCAACAGGAACAGATCATGAAGTGGATATATGTGAGATTGCTAACAACGCTTTGAGCTCTAAGCACATAGCGCTTATAAGCAGCATCCTGAATAATGGGAAATGAGCTTCCTATAATCTTCTCCTCTGTCCTCACAACTCTCTGTATGGGCTTTCTATCTGAGGCGCTGTTACCTCCAAACCAGAGAGTGATGCAGTTTGTTAAAATGCTCTCAATTGTGCCTCTGTTAAAAAGTGGCCAGGAAACTTAAAGTACAATATAGAATTGGAGCATCGGGAAAAATTATGGGGAAAAATTATAAATTGACAGTGTCAGCATCTTATAAGGAAAACATCTACAAAATGTTATATAGATGGCATTTAACCCTGGCAAGATTGGCCAAAATGTTCCCAAATAGATCTCCAAACTGTTGGAAATGTATCCACCAACACAAGACCTTCTATCATATGTGGTGGACGTGTCCGAAAGCCAAAGAATTCTGGACAAAAATTCAAAAATGGTTAGAAGAAATAATAGAACAAAAAATTGACATGAACCCTGAGCTGTTTCTTCTAGGTATAATAAAAAAAATATTAGTAAGGATATCCAATATTTAATGCTTCATATAATTACTGCTGCCAAAATCTCATTTGTCCAAAGTTGGAAACAAAAAACCATTCCCTCAAATGCAGAAACCATAAAAAGGGAGTTAGAATGTTCAGAAATAGACAAACTAACGATGGAACTAAGAGATAGAGAGGAAACAGAGTACTATGAGATATGGAACAGATGGTATAACTGGCTGGAAAAGAGATATAAAATCAATGCATAAGGCAGTGTTTCCCAAACTTTTGACATATGTGTACCCCTTGTATAATTTTCGTAACGCTGAGTACCCCTCATAAAAAACATATGCTTTAATAAAAATCAAAATATATTTATTTTTTACTTTTTTGGTACATACGCAAAATAAACGAAAGTTATATTATAAAGAACATTTATTTGATTCAATGAGAAGGATGAAATTGTTTATGTTGAGATGACAGATCATCATAATTTGGTTCTGTGGGCGCAGCTAAGCACGGTGCAGTGGATATTCCCACGTGATCCTCACCAAACTCCAGTGCAACGCGTACCCCCACCAAACTCTTCCCGTACCCCTGGGGGTATGCGTACCACACTTTGGGAAACACTGGCATAAGGAATACATAGTAAACACAATGAAAAAAAGATGGCATATACTTAGAAAGCAATAGAGATGGAAATATTGTATGTAGAGGTATATATTGTAAAATTGAGAAAGTATGAAAGAAAGAAGAATATGTATAAGATAACAGAATGGAAAATGGAAAACCAGAAACCAGAAAAAAGAAATACCGATAACAAAAAGCTGTAAAAGTGTAATTGTGATTTTAATGTTTGGAAAACGTCAAACAAAAAAACACTTAAAAATAAAAAGTGGTCAGGACAGAAGGAAAAAGATGTCCTCTCCTCATCAATGGTCTATTGGTCAATTCACGGCAAAGAAGATCAACTAGCGTAGTAGTAGAGAACTATTAAGGAACCAAGGAACAGATATAGAGCATTTCTCTAGGAGAGACTCCTTGAGTTAATTTTTGTTGAGCTGGCTTGCCCTGTGGGACTGATCTCATTGATTCTTCTGTCTGCTTTGGAATGATGTGAATTCTGTGTTTTGTGTGACGTGTGTAGATGTAGCATTCTTCTGCTTTTGTCGGTTTAGTCTCACAATACCAAATAAAGCTCTGAATCCATTGAAAAGACTACCCTGTCAAGCGTTAGTCTGGTTTGACACATTGACAACAAGGGAGGCATTCGTTGTGCTAGACAGGTTTATACGAAGCGGAAAAAGAAGGATGGTTAGAGTGCCACAGAACCCTTTTCTGTTTTATTATGTTATCACTCACTAATCATCTCTAGGCACTCCCCAGTAATATTAATCAAAGGCTCAAGCATCACTCCTTGGTGCGCTAATGATTTGTTTCTAGAAGAGGGGGAACTTTGAAGGGCTTCCAATAGAGAAAGAAGTAAAGAACAGAAATTCATTTGAAATATCATTTTTCTAAGCCGAACATCTATTTACTGGCATCTCAGGCATATCTACTCAATAGTGTGAGAGTTGGAACTCTATGACTGTAAAAAATATTGCAGTAGGTTGTGCCTCTTTCACTGTCTACCAGGTATGGAGCCAGTTTGGTGTAGAAGTTAAGGCACCAGGAGAAACCAGGAGAGTGTGAGTTCTAGCCCCGCCTCAGGCATGAAAGCTGGCTGGGTGACTTTGAACCTATCATCAAGAGACTGTGAGTTCTAGCCCCGCCTCAGGCATGAAAGCTGGATGGATGACTTTGAACCAATCATCAGGAGACTGTGAGTTGTAGCCCCGCCTCAGACATGAAAGCTGGATGGGTGACTTTGAACCAATCATCAGAAGACTGTGAGTTCTATGAAAGCTGGATGGATGACTTTGAACCAATCATCAGGAGACTGTGAGTTGTAGCCCCGCCTCTGGCATGAAAGCTGGATGGGTGACTTTGGACCAATCACCAGGAGACTCTGAGTTCTAGTCCCGCTATAGACATGAAGCCAGTCACTCTCTCTCAGCCTAACCAGTCTCCCAGGGTTGTTATTGTAGGGGAAATCATAGGCAAAGGAGTATTAAGTACTATATGTTTGCCACCTTGAGTTATTTATCAAAATAATAAAGGCAGGATATAAACCAATGAAATAAATAATAACACCATTGCTCTTGTGCCAATGAAGTTGTTGCTTTACCATTCAACCCAAATGGGTGTCAGGGTTCCAAATAGCCTTCCAATGGGTCCAGTATTCCTGCTATGGGGCTAATGTGATGAATTGGGCATTTTCTTTATTAAATTATCTCCTGATGGGATCTGGTCCGTTTTACCAGTTGTTTGTGCTATTAGAGAAGGTAGCACAGCTCTAATAGTAATTTGGCAATTTGAGAAGTAAAAGCACAGCCTCTCTCTGTGTGTGTCATCTCTTCATTTTAAAATATAGATTAATAACATGCAGAGGGAGACTAAGTTGGTGGACTAAAGTCTCATTACTTCATTTCTGCCTCAGGCGAGCAAGCATGGCTTAGGAGATAGGAAAATCTGCACAAAATGGGGGAGGACAGCGTTCTAGTGGTATTTTTCATAGCAGCCTAAAACTAGAGAATAGAAATGAGCTGGCCGGAGGGTGTTGATAATGGATAGAAGCATATAATTTACCTGCTTCAATTCCGTTGGGGGATTTCTTCCCTCGACCTTAAGCCAGATTTTTAAGTTTGGCATTGGGAATTAAAGTTGAGGGGGTCCTTCACGCTCTCTGAGCATGGCTGTTTTCTTGCAGATGTTTGGAACGGTGTGCTGATATTCATTTAATGTGAGAGGTCCATGCATCTGTGAGCGTGAGCCTGTGGGAAGCTACCCCCAGCTTCCTAGAAGAATGAAATATTTGGAGAAATATTTAACAACAGGCAGGATAAAATATTTCCCCTAAAAGAGAAATAAAAATCTTAAGGGAGACAGAAACTCAGAGCCTCAGCTTCAGAGGTGATATTTGGCCAGTTCTGATCGGTTCTGGTAAGCGGTTCTGCCGAGACTTCTTGCCATGTTTTGCCGATATTGGCCTGGCAGCTCTCCAAGCCAGATATGGTCTGTGACTGTAAATCCTCCCTTGAAATACTTTGCTGGATGTGAATGAGCAGAATTCACAGTCAATTGATACAAGGGTTTTTTTGTTGGCACAAGGAGTTTGCTTCATGCTTTTGGGAAACCTCGGTCAGAACAAAGTTTGCGCATGGAACCGTTTGCATGCTTGGGTAGATTCAATTCTTGTTGCAAAACTTTTTTTAGTGGGGAGGAGGGAGATTAAAGCATCACAAGGACATATTGCAAAAAGAGAACAATGATAGCAACAACAGCAGCAACAAACAACAGCAGATGTATTGTGTTCCTAATGACAGCAGGGACAGATCAAATCCTCTGGGTATTAAGTATATGAATGCAAGTAATACATTTGCAGGGAGATGGTTTAGAATATTAGAGAACTCCACTCTCTAAAACATCAAAGGAAATGGTTTGCTAGGATTTCTTATTTAATTACCACTATCTTTGTCCTTCAAATTTTCTTTTCAACTAAGCATATAGAAGAGTCATTTCTTTCCATTCCACCTCAGTCGGTGACTACGAAATATTTACAGTCAGACCAAATATATATTAGCATATGTAAATAAAAAGATTAGGTGTTACAAGTTTGGCTTCAGGCAAGCATGACAAACTCCTGTCCTTATCTTGTAGTTCATTCTTTCTGAAGTCTAATTTGGGTAGACTTTGCAACTTTCCCTTCCTATGTTTGAAGGCAGAAGAAGTGGAAAGAGGGGGGGACCAATAGATTGATTTCCTCCAGTTGGGAAGAACATTCTCAACCGTTTCTCCTGGGGTAGGGTAATGCGCCATTAGTGCAACGTTTTCCCCTTAATATAATGATTGACCACTTGAAATATGTTGGCAGCTCAGCTGCAGTTTTGTTTCAGCAAGGAACAGAACTGTGAAAAGAAAGTTGAGGCATCAATACGTTGACTAGAGGATTGATTAAATAAAACAAATTCTTGGAAAACAAAGACTGTGGGAGTATTACAGAGATTTAATTTCTTAGAGCAGGATCTCTCTCTCTCTCTCTCTCTCTCTCTCTCTCTCTCTCTCTCTCTCTCTCTCTCTCTCTCTCTCTCTCTCTCTCTCCTCTCCCTCTCCCTCTCCCTCTCCCTCTCCCTCTCCCTCTCCCTCTCCCTCTCCCTCCCTCTCTCTCCAATCTCTCTCCTGTCTCTAATGCTGGGAAAGAGAAGAAGAGGATGACCAGCAGTAAGGTGAACGGTATTGTGGCCCACCTGTGACCAGCAGAGCTGGCAGCAGATTTCAACAGTGAGGAGGTTGGGAAGGAAAATGGGCCAGTCCTGGAGTTTGAGGAAGCTCTGATGAGGGCTCTATGTTGGAGGCAGAGAGGGGGGCCAGAGACATATGCCAGTTATCAGCTGCCTTCAGAGTCAGACAGCAGTGAGTCAGATGAACAGTTGGAGCTTGTTCCCAGTGAGTGCATGCATAGAGTTCCCAGACAAAGGGAACAACTAAAGAACAGGGGTTGACTTGGGAGTAAGGCCACAGGTGGACGAAGAATGGCCGATCCCAGAAGAAATAAAAGAGGAGTGAAAGGGGAATGGAGTTTTCAGGAGACAATTAGTTTGACTCTCTGAGATTCCTTGCCAGGTTTTGCAGATATCAGCCTGGCAGCTCTCCAAGCCAGATAAAATCCATGACTGTAAATCCTCTCTTGGAAGACTTTGCTGGATGTGAAGGAGCAGAAAATTAATCACAGTCAATTAATAAAAGGATTTTTTTTGTCGGAACAAGGAGTAGCTTCATGCTCTTGGGAAGCCTAGGTCAGAACAAATGGATTTGTCACCTTCCAGCGTTCACATTGAATACAAACAGCGAGTCAGTTTGTTTGGTGAAAAACTTTGCCTCTATCTAATATTAGGTGATAACCAGCACTAAGTGACTATGATACAGAGGTAAGCAAATCCAAGTCAGTTCTAACCAAGTTAACACCATCTCTCTCTCTCTCTCTCTCTCTCTCTCTCTCTCTCTCTCTCTCTCTCTCTCTCTCTCTCTCTCTCTCTCTCTCTCTCACACACACACACACACACACACACACACACATATACATATACATATACATATACATATACATATATACACATAGATACACATACATACATATATACATACACAAACATATATATATATATATATATATATATATATATATATATATATATATATATATATATATATATATATATATATATATATATATATATATATATATATATATATATATATATATATATATGTTGTATTTGTGCTGATAAATAAATAAAGGGAGACTTTATTTAGGGAAATTGTTACCGTGTTAAATAAAGGGATATATATATATATATATATATATAGATAGATAGATAGATAGATAGATAGATAGATAGATAGATAGATAGATAGATAGATAGAGATAGAGAGAGAGAGAGAGAGAGAGAGAGAGAGAGAGAGAGAGAGAGAGAGAGAGAGAGAGATAGAGATGATATAGATATAGATATACATACATACATATACATACACATACACATACACATACACATACACATACACATACACATACACATACACATACACATACACATACTACACCACCCAGTTCCACCCACAACTCCACCCAGATGACACCCAACCACCAGCACCAACCACCATGACCCACAGCCACCCTTAGCCACACCCCCACTCAGTGTCATCATAGCCTCTTTCCTGGTCCGCTGCATCTGAGCAGAAGTTAGGCAATTGCACCCCAGTACGAGAGTTACTTCGGAGTAGGCAGGTGCACCCCAGTAGAAGAGTTACATCAGAATAGGCTCTGAAGTGCAGCTGTTGTCCAGTAGTGATTGTAGTGAGGGAAGCCATGCAGAGCCGCATGCAGCTACAGGCTCCGCCAACATCAGAGAGTCAACATCAAGGCGGCAGCATTGGTGGCATGTAAGCATGGCCGAGTGGGTGTGGCGATGGATGGACTCCCCCCTGAATGGCAGCCCGAGGGCTGACGGGATTCAGTTACAGTAGAGGACCCGGATTGTTGGGGGCAATATGCTGACTCTCTGTAAACCGCTTAGAGAGGGCTGAAAGCCCTATGAAGCGGTATATAAGTCTACTGCTATTGCTATTGCTATTGCTATTGATGGGTGACCTGTTGGAAGGCCTGAAGAACCAGGTTCATCCTGGAGACAATCTGTCGATGTAGTCACTAAGAGTTGACCTTGACTTAAGAACACATAATCAGTTAATCCATCAATATTGAGTTAATCCAGGCATGAGCTATAGTTAAACTATTCATAACAGGAGTATAAAAATTGTGACACCCAGCAGAACCTCTAAAAAACAGATGGGGTCAATTGTTTGGGGTGCTTTTGCATTTAGGAGATTGGAGGCTTTGGAGTGAAACAGGGGTCTTAAACTTTGCATTTAACTAAGGCACCCATTCCTTCATTGAAAATTCCAGGATTCTCCCACAATGAGTTCTAGGACTTGGGCACTGCTAGTTTAATTTGTGAAAATTCACATTATATGGTAGCCTTCTAAGTTCCTATAAAAAGGGGGAAATTGTTACTGTGTTTCCCCAAAAATAATTCTTTAGACCTCCGAAATAAGCCCTTGGCCTTATTTTTGGGGAGGTCTTACTATTTTTGAAGTGTAGGAAGTGGTGAGTGTGGTCACCTTATGGCTGCTGCTATGTTGCAATATTTTCAGGGAGGGTTTATTTCCAGGGGAGGGCTTATTTTAGCCCATGCACTCAAAAGCCCGATTGGACATTATCTGGTGAGGTCTTATTTTCGGGAAAACATTGAATATTCCATTTTCTATTTAAAAAAATACTTTTCTAGGACAGTTTTGGATTGAGGCTGGTGGTTTATCAGATTCCTAAATTTATACACTCACACATCTATTTCAACCTGAATTTGGGGTGAGAATGTACGTGTGAATTTTGGTGGTAAGCTGAGTGATGCCACTCATAATAAAGCCTCGTATAGTAGGTTATTCATTGAACGTGCCATTAAGATTTCACTGCCTTTTTGTCCTTTTTTAATGGGTGAGGATTGCAAGACAAAAGAAATGACTTTAGGACACTCCATCCCTTATATTTTACATCCCTACAGTTCTCCATTACTTTGTTAGTACACACTGATTATGTTTTTAAGAGTTTATTGCTGTATTAGTAAGCCCCAGAAAGATTTGATAGGCTAATTTTAAATTTACTGTCAGCTTCCCACAGACAGAATTGGATCTAGTAAAATACATACTAAGAATGTGTAGGGAGGGGGGAGAGCAAAATTTATCTTGAGGAAATGATCTCTATGTGTCTCGTTACACAAGATCTCCTTGATGTTGAACTCAACTTGTTGTGTCTTCATTGACACCTTCAGATTTCTAGAATGTCTTTTCAACTCATCAGCCTAGTCTACAATCCTAGGACAGATAGTCCTCGACTTACAATAGTTCGTTTAGTGACCAGATCAAAGTTACAATAGCACTGAAAAAAAAGCAATTTATGGCCATTATTCACTGTTGCAACCTTGTGACATCCCCCATAATCTCGAGATCGAAATTCAGACGCTTGGAAACTGGTTCATACTTTATGACCCTTGCTGTGTCCCAAAGTCATCCGATCCCCTTTTGCGACTTTCTGAGATGCAAAGTCAGATTCACTTAACAACAAAGTGACTGACTTATTAATTGCAGTGATTCACTTAACGGCTGTGGCAAAAAAGGTCATAAAAGGGGGCAAAACTCACTTAGCAAACGTATCACTTAACCAAATAAATTTTGGGCTCAATTGTGGTTGTAAGTCGTGGACTGCCTGTATTTCCAAGGAGTTTTGCATCACATCTACCTACTATCTGATCTTGCTTAAATGTTCACGTTAGCAGAATGCTGCCAACAATCTCAGTTTGACCTATAGTGTGAAGTCCACCTGTGTGGGTTTGATTCTTCTGTAGGTGTGGCCTGCTTTGTGGGAGTGGCTGGCCATGTGACTGGGTGGGCATGGCCAACTTGTAAAATGTGGTGAAACTCACTTAACAATGCTCTTGCTTAGCAACCAAAATGTTGGCTCAGAAACTCTGGCATTGAAGTGTGCAAGTCTTAAAGCTGTCAAGTTACAAGACCCTCACACCCCTAACCCTTTAGAAAAATACCCCCAGGGGTGTTCAAACTTGACAGCTTTAAGACTTGTGGACTTCAACTCCCAGAATTCCTCCTCTCGCTCTTCATCTTGATGATGTGCGGACGGGTGGGGGGGGGAGTTGGAACCGGTTCTACACAGCACTGTAGATTTGTGGAACCTCTTCTATAGAAGAGGTTAGAACTGGCAGGAACCCACCCCTGGTTTGGTTGTTCGCTCCTCTATATTAAGCTAAAATGGAATTGGATAGAATAGCTTGTGGGGCACTAAACTCCCACTTGCTTTTATTAGAGTGTTGGGTAAAACTGGGATAGCCCATGAAGCCATAAGAGTATAAGTTTGTTGGGCACAGTATGTCAACCCAACAGTTGTGTTTAGTTAACTCGGGCTTAATGTTTGCCCCAGTTTAGGGTTTATTTCATTTGAATAAACATGCTACAGGATCGTCTATGGAGATTCTCAGTCATTCCGGTGATGGTTATCCCAAAGATGCTTTTTTCAAGAGGCCACTGGACTTTCCGGGTTTTCTTTGAAGACTTCCTTGAAGATGCTGAAGAAGATGAGAAGTGGCCGAGGCTTCTTGGATGAGAAGTGAAAGGTCTTCATGGAAAAACCAGAAAATCTTAGTTGCTCCTTGAAAAAAAAAAGCATCTTTGGGATGCTGCAGGAGCCTGAGTCAGCTAATGATGCTCTGCTTGCATTTTATTACAAAAAAATGGGGGTAGCATTCACAAACCAAAGCTGTGCCAAGCTGTTAATGAGTGCTTTTTGAATCAAGTAGAACTAGAGATAGAATTCAATGCCCAGCAACATTAATATGTAGGAGTTAATGGTTCTTAAAAGGAACTTCTGTTTCACTGGCCATTTGTCAGGGGTCTATGACATCTAGACCTTGAGTTAAAATGAGAGTATTTAACTACAGGCCTTCTTATATCTTCCCCTTTTATTTTTTTTATTTTTTAAAAAAACCACTATTAATATTTTATATACTGTATATCCGTAGGGCAAAAGAATTAGCTTCATACTCCAGGACAGATTTTAATAACTTACCCACCACTTTTCATAATTCCCTAATTGCTTTACTGGAAGCCTATGAATAGAAACATCCTTTTCAAATATCCATGCTGTAATATTTGAGCAGGAGAAGTGTTAGTTTACCCTTTCTCTGGATATATTAGACCTTCCTTAGTGGTATTGACTGCCAGAAATTGAATTCCTGGTGGACAATGAGAGGGGTGGGGGATAGGAACGACTTCAATTTTCAACGGATGAAAGCTTTTTGGTCTTTTATTTTTATGTGTCCCCACTGGCTGCAAGAAAGCTATCCGTATTAAGCATTTCCCTACCCTCCATCTCTAATTGCATTTTATTAGAGAATCTTCTGTCAGGAGAAGGACACCATTGGCTTAATTTGTATCCCAGAGTAGCTCTAAGTGACATTGTGTTTGAGTTATTCTGTGGTAATAGGTGCAACAGATCCTATCATTAAGGGGTTAAGAAAGTTTCCAATGGAAGCGGCACTCAGAAAATCTTTAGTTAAATAGACTTATAGAATATAGAATAGCAGAGTTGGAAGAGACCTTGGAGGTCTTCTAATCCAACCCCCTGTTTAGGCAGGAAACCCTACACCACTTCAGACAAATGAATATCCAACATCATCTTAAAAACATCCAGTGTTGGGGCATTCACAACTTCTGGAGGCAAGTTGTTCCACTGATTAATTGTTCTAACTATCAGGAAATTTCTCCTCGGTTCTAACTTGCTTCTCTCCTTGATTAGTTTACATTCTTTGCTTCTCGTTTTGCCCTCAGGTGCTTTGGAGAATAGCTTGACTCCCTCTTCTGTGTGGCAACCCCTGAGATATTGGAACACTGCTATCATGTCTCCACTAGTCCTTCTTTTCATTAAACTAGACATACCCAGTTCCTGCAACCGTTCTTCATATGTTTTAGCCTCCAGTCCCCTAATCATCTTTGTTGCTCTTCTCTGCATTCTTTCTAGTCTACACATATTTTCTATATCATGGCGACCAAAACTGGATGCAGTGTTCCAAGTGTTGCCTTACCAAGGCATTATAAAGTGGCATTAACACTTTGTGTGATCTTGATTCTATTCTGGGAATTCTGGGAATTGAAATCTACACATTATGGGGCTACACTGGGTCGAGTGAAGTTAACCTTACACAATAATGTAGAAATCCAGATTCACAAATAAACAATATCTACTTGTTTATTTTGCATCATTCACCTCCCCTTCTGCATATCCCCAACTGTCAGCCACTTCCTCTGGAGACAAGCAGGCTTGAAATTTTAATTAAAAATCAAAAAGACAGAGTTTGATGTAGGACTGATATTGACTTCCTCATACTCCGTGCGCGGTTCCTGTGCAAACCCTGCTGGGAACGTAGAGTTGCTAATTTAACAAAAGCGACCGAGCTGTTTGCATTTATAGGCCTGGCATCAGCAAAGTTATATAGGGAGAGAAAATTGAAGCTGAGACCGCAGATCACTTTTCTTAATGACGTTCCCAACACCTGCTGTTTAAAAATCATCAGGGGAATGTTGTCGGGAGTTTGACACCTGCGGTGGAGCCAGAGTTATACAATGAAGCATGGATTTTTTTGGGGGAAAGGGGGTGATCATTATTAGCACATACCAATGTGGTGCAGCAGCTAAGAACAAAGGAACAAACAAGCTTGTTTACATCTTACAAAAAACTTCCAGGATGTTTTCTGTGCAGGCATAAAACTCCCTGTTTTGTTGCGACAACAAAAGCATTTTGGTAGTCCAGTAGCACATCCAGTACAGATGAAATACCTTTTCCTTCTCTCTCACATGTACAAATTTATTTTTATTTAATATTCAATTTATATTGCCACCTATTCACCTATGGTAACTCAAGGTGGCTTACAGGATATAAAAACCACATTTAAAATAGTAAAACTAATTAAAAAAATCAAATAAATTGTAATAAAATCACCCCCTACCTCCCGCCCCAGCAACAGCTGATCCCACGAGCCATTTAATGGGCTCCATCCCACCTTGGCTTCCCCAGGCCTGCTGGCAGAACCAGATCTTCACCACCTTCTGGAAGAATATTAGAGTGAGGGCCATTCTAATCTCTGGAAGAATGATGTTCCAGAGAGAGGGAGCCACCATGGAGAAGGCCCTTCTTCTGGGTCATACCATATATATCTCCCTTGGGGATTAGGACCACAACATAGGTGTGTACAAATGTGCACATATGTCCCAAAGGTTTTTTTCAAGAGGCAACTGGACTTTCTGGTTTTTCTTTGAAGACATTTCACTTCTCATCCAAGAAGCTTCTTCAGCTCAGAGCTGCTTGGATGAGAAGCGAAACATCTTCAACCCCCCCCTCCGAAAGTCCAGTTGCCTCTTGAAGAAAGCACCTTTGGGACAACCATGACCTGGATGACTGAGAATCTCCATAAAGAAATGTGCATAGATATATATATATAAAACCACATATATATATGTCTCCTGTGTACTAATGGAAGGAAGGAACTGCAGCTCAGAATAAGCAAGGAGAATGTTAAAAAAATGATTTAAACAATTAAAATGTATTCCAGTCTTCAAAATCAGATGCTTTACACTTTAGGATCCTGAAGGAAGTAACAGAAGTGATCATAGAACTACTAACCGTAGTCTTAGACGACATCTAGAGATCTTGCATGGTTCTAAAAGACTGGAAGAGACTCAATCATCTAAAAAGGACAGCTCTACAAGCTTGTCACTTGGACATGTGATCCTGGATAACATTGTGGAGTAGACTATTCAGAAACATCTTTGTGAGCATATGGATAAGATTTTTTTTTTTTAGAGATTTTATTAATATTTGTAGGCCGCCCTTTTCCCTGAGGGGACTCAGGGCGGCTCACATAAAATCAGGGAGGGGGAATACAGACATTGACATAGAGACATATAATAAAATAGTAAGCAACATACATTCATCATTCGGGAGGGGCGGCTATCCTTATCCCCAGGCCTGACGGGCTAGCCAGTTCTTAAGGGCTGTGCGGAAGGCCAGGACGGTGGAGAGGGTATGAATCTCCACGGGGAGCTCGTTCCAAAGGGTCGGGGCTACTACTGAGAAGGCCCTCCTCCTTGTAGTTGCCAGCCGGCATTGGCTGGCCGATGGAATACGGAGGAGGCCTAATCTATGTGATCTTATTGGTCGCAGGGAGGTAATTGGCAGAAGGCGGTCTCTCAAGTATCCAGATCCACTACCATGTAGGGCTTTATGGGTGACTAGTAACACCTTGAAGCGCATCCGGAGATCGACAGGCAGCCAGCGCAGCTCGCGGAGGATAGGTGTTATGTGAGTGAACCGAGGTGCACCCACAATCACTCGCGCGGCCGCGTTCTGTACTAGCTGAAGTCGCCGGATGCTCTTCAAGGGCAGCCCCATGTAGAGCACATTGCAGTATTCCAGCCTAGAGGTCACAAGGGCCCGAGTGACTGTTGTGAGAGCCTCCCGATTCAGGTAGGGCCGCAACTGGCGCACCAGGCGAACCTGGGCGAATGCCCCCCTGGTCACAGCCATCAAGTGGTGGTCAAACGATAGCTGTGGATCCAGGAGGACTAAGAATGCAAGAATTAAGATGGCAAAGGTTTGTCACATACAAATCATAACAAACTCCATCATCTTTTTTTTACTGGCTTTATTAAGCCAGTTACTGCCTTAATAGTTTGGGGAAATGCCATGGAAGTAATGAATGTTGAACTCAGCGAAATATCAGACAAAGCCTGCCAAGATAACCTCATTTATAAAACACAGACAAGATGATACAACTGTTAATAGTTAGATGGAGTCATAGTTGGCCGATTGACCACATGTAAAGTGTACTCATAAATAGCTTGAATTAGAGAGATTGGCCTGAGCCTTGAACTGATCACCCTTGTTGTTGATCTGGATGAGGAGGTTGAGGGGAGATGATCATATTTGCAAAAGACAGAAATCCAGCAGAAGGGAATAATATTATAGAAGAGAAATAGAATGTCTGGAAAGACCTGGATCAGAGGTGGGTTGCTCCCGGGATGGCCCGGGTTGGGTGAACCAGTACTAGCAGCAGCGGGAGACTCCACCCACCCACCTGGATGCTTCTGTGCAGAAGTGTTGCATGTATGCGCAAGTGTGCGCACATGCCTGGGCGAAGCAGCAGTAAAAAAAATTGAAACCCACCATTGACCTAGATATATTTGGATAGCGGGTAAAAACACATGGGTTGAAATTTAGTAGGAAGTGTCAAGTTCGGCTATCTGGAGAGAAACAAATAAAAGTCACAGGGTGAAACATGTCTTGGTAGTAGCGCATGCGAAAAGAATTTGGTTACTCTTCAGATCACAAGTCAAACATAACCCAACACCCACCTGCCATTCAGATGTGCCAACAGGATCATAGAATCCAGAGTGTGGGAAGTCTCCCACTCTACTCTGTTTTGGACAGAGCATCATTACTTACTTACTTTACTTTATTGTCATTGTACGTATATACACAGTTTACACATACAACAAAATTCACATAATGCCCAGAGACCAGGCCCAACACACATAACAATCCCCAAACACACCCCGACCCACCAAAAATAATTCCCCGCCCCTAAACCACCCAAGCATCCACACAACAGACCAAGTAGTGCTGTCGAATAGCTCACTGATGGTGGCCTTTTAGTTCATTGTTGAGTGCAATTATAGCTCTGGGATAAAAGCTATTCAGAAGACAGTGTGGTCCTTGTTTTAATTGTTCTGTATCTTCTGCCAGAAGGCAACAGTCTAAAAAGATTGTAAGCAGGATGGGAAGAGTCTCTGAGAATGTTATGCAACTTCCTCCAACAGTGAGATGCAAAGATGACATCCAGGACTGGTAGTTGAAGCCCGGTGATATTCTGGACAGTAGTTATAATTGGAATGTTATATTCAGTTCTGGATATTTAATCTCCAAGATGTTATGGGACTAAACACCAAGTACTAAGAGGAATGGTTAAAGGAACTGGGGATGTTTAGCCTGCCAAAAAAGAAGATAAGGGTCAAATGGTTTTCTGCAGCTATTTGATTTAAGGGAGAAAATGTAGGATTAGTTCCAGATATGGTGTCTCTTGGATGTGCTACATAGGAGAATCAAGGTTGGCATATATGGAACCATTATTAGAAATGCACTGCATTTAGTCCTTAACTCATAACCCCAATGAGACCAGAATTTGCCTTGCTAAGGTTGTTCTCTACAACAACATAGTACGATTGACTTGCGGGGTCCGGTGTGCAACATACAGTAAGTTCAGATGGTGCAATAGGACTGGTTATTTGTTAGTAGGGTTCACTGGACTAGGGATTTTTTTGTCTTTCACTGTGTGTTGTATTGTGTTGTGGGGGTGCACGAAGGCAGGCTCAGCCAATCTCATTGTACACATATTGTACTCTGACAATAAAGGTTCGAATTGAACTGAATTGCATTCTTAAGTGAGTTGTACCTGCTTTTGTGACCTTTTATGCCACGGTTCTTAGGTGCGTCACTGCAGTTGTTAAATGGATCATGTGATTATTAAGCGAATCCAATTTTCACCCACTGACTTTGATTGTTGGAAGCAGACTAGGGATTTTGCAAATGTTGGTTGTATGACCCCAGGACACAGCAACAATTGTAAATACATGCTGGTGAGGACCAGTTGTAAGTCACTTTTTTTCAGTGCTGTTGTAACTTTGGTCACTAAACAAAGAGTTGTAAGTCAAGGATTATCCGTAAGTCAAAGACTATTTGAACTTTTGATTGACTGATGATATTTATGGAGCTTTATTAGAGCCGAGGTGGTGCAGTGGTTAGGGTGCAGTACTGCAGGCCACTTCAGCTGACTATTATCTGCAGTTCAGCGGTTCTAATCTCACTGGCTCAAGGTTGACTCAGCCTTCCATCCTTCCGAGGTGGGTGAAATGAGGACCCGGATTGTTGTTGGGGGCGATATGCTGACTCTGTAAACCACTTAGAGAGGGCTGAAAGCCCTATGAAGCGGTATATATGTCTAACTGCTATTGCTATTGCTTGTTAGTATTTTCCAAGACAAACTGAACTGAGCAAATTTTTCACCAAGAGAGGAATATATTCCCCGACTGGATGAATAACACACGCCCCCAAGGACAATTTGTTATTGTATTCTATTTATTTTTCACTTTGTCTCTTTAAACTCTGTGTGTGTGAATGGGAGAGAAGCGAGGGCTGTTTTTTTTTTAAAGATGTGTAGAATTTTAAAAAGCCATTCAGTTTGTTATTAAAATGTTAATAACAAAAGAAAAACACAAAGGCAAAACATAACACCTTTAATTAGTGAAAGGTTTTGGTATATATCTTGTTTATGAGCTTCTTGCTGTTTGATGGGTGACATAAACTGAAGAAAAGTTTATGAGCCCAAGAGGTGTTTGTAGAGGGGTTATGGAATCTGCCAAGACGACATTATTATGATGATGATAAAGGGACAGATTGTTAACTATGAGACATAATCAACTGCTTCTTTAATTTACTTAAGCTCTGACAGGATATGGTAATGGGGAAAACATGGCTACATCAATCAAAGAGGCTTGTTTGCATGGAGAAAACGGAATTAGGTGTCTGTAACAAAGAAGCATTTTCACCGGATTAGTAGCAGAATCTGTCTCAAAAGGAACCTATCCTAAAAATGAATATTTTCGGGTAGAAAGTTGGGGTTAGAATAACAAGCCCAGGGGTCCCAGAAGCTCAAAGAAAGATGAAAAGGGTTAGGGCTCATTGGGAAATGTTATCATATCAGTTTGCATGTCAACCTTTCAGGTTTAGGCACCCGCAGGTAAGTCATACCTGACGAATCCTTGTGGACTAATATTGGTCTAAAAGAATCTTTCCTACATGTCTTTCAATGCCATTTCATTCAGGGATGTGGAATGGAAATTGCCTTAGTGATTCTTTGAAAGATGAATGGAGGATAGCTTTTGGGCATATTTGGTGATGAGGTGGTCAGGAGATTTAATTGAATTGAATTTGAATTTATTAAAATTTATAGGCCGCCCTTTTCCCTGAGGGGACTCAGGGCGGCTCACAATCACAAGGGAGGGAAGTGCAACATCAAAAACAAAACAAAATGTGAACAAAGAAAAAAATAGTAAAACGCAACTTTCGTTCAACAATCAAACACTCGGGCGGGTGAATTAGGAACCTATCCCCAGGCCTGCTGGGAGAGCCAGATCTTGAGGGCTGCGCGGAAGGTCTGGACGGTGGTGAGGGTACGGATCTCAGCGGGGAGATCGTTCCACAGGGTCGGAGCTGCAACAGAAAAGGCTCTCCTCCGTGTAGTCGCCAGTCGGCATTGACTGGCAGATGGGATTCGGAGGAGGCCCAGTCTGTGCGATCGAATTGGTCGAAGGGAGGTAATCGGCAGGAGGCGGTCTCTCAAGTACCCAGATCCACTACCATGGAGTGCTTTAAAGGTGGTCATCAGTACCCTGAAGCGCACCCGGAGACCAACAGGTAGCCAGTGCAGCTCGCGGAGGACAGGTGTAACGTGGGCGAACCGCGGTGCGCCCACTATCACTCGCGCGGCTGCATTCTGGACTAACTGTAGTCGCCGGATGCACTTCAAGGGCAACCCCATGTAGAGCCCATTGCAGTATTCCAGCCTAGAGATCACAAGGGCTCGAGTGACTGTTGTGGGAGCCTCCCGGTCTAGGTAGGGCCGCAACTGGCGGACCAGGCGAACCTGGGCAAATGCCCCCCTGGTCACAGCTGACAGCTGGTGGTCAAAAGTCAGCTGTGGGTCCAGGAGGACTCCTAAGTTGCGGACCCTATCTGAGGGGTGTAAAATTTGACCCCCCAGCCTAAGTGTTGGTACATTCGCCAAATTATTGGGAGGGAAGCACAACAGCCACTCGGTCTTGTTAATTGCTGGGCACCTTAAAGTCAGGGAATCATTGCTCCCACTTAATTCCTTTATTACAGGGGTGTCAAACTCAAGGCCCAAGGGCCAGATCACTCAAGCGGGGTGCTTAAATCTGGCCTGTGGGGCCACCCTGGAAACATTGATGGTCCAGTCCGCAGTGCCCTTGCCAACACAAATTGAGCTTAGGAAGGCTGCGTGTGGCCTCTTAAGCTCCATTTTCACTGGCAGAGGGTTGTAGGTGACCATCACAGCCGAAACAGAGCTTAGGAGCCCATTTTCATTGGCTGAGCACTCGGACCACCACAGGTGTCCTCAACTCAAGTGATGTTGAGCTGGACATTCCCATCCTGGACATGCCCTCCACGCCCCCCAAGATCAAATGCAACCTTGATGCGGCCCTCAATGAAATCAAATTTTGACACCCCTGCTTTTTTATTATTTATTAATGCATAAAGAACCGTGGTGGTGCAGTGGTTAGAATACAGTACTGTAGGTAATTCTGCCCACTGCCAGAAGTTCGATTCTGAATGGCTCAAGGTTGACTCAGCTTTCCATCCTTCCGAAGTATGTAAAATGAGGACCCAGATTGTTGGGGGCAATATGCTGACCCTGTAAACTGTTTAGAGAGGGATGTAAAGCACTATGAAGCCGTATATAAGTAAGTGCTATTGTTATTTTTGTTTCTCTGGGCTAAATTGAGCCATATTCCACTTCTGAAATATGGCATATGCTACAGACGTAGTAAGTTCATAGAAGGGATATAGTGGATGGAAATCCATTTCAGGTACTCATTTTTCCAATTCTCTGTGTCTCCCGACTTCCCATGTTTTGGTTCCATGCCAAGGGAAGCCAATATAGCCATCTTCTTTGAGGACCACCAGCACTGTTGTCACCAAAATGGGACAAGCCTCCGCTTGAGAAATGATTGAAGAATTTCTCCTTCTTTTGGAGACACGGGGAGACATTATCCCTACCTTTCTGCTCACACATTTGGTAAGGACTTTTTAGACGCTTTGAGCCCACCTGATCAGGGTAAGAGGTAAACTATTGTGAGCAATCCAGAGTTATTAAAGTGAAATGGGATGCCATACAAATCAATTTAATGTATGTTTGTATCAATGAGTGAATGGATGGATAGATGGATGAATGAATGAATGATAAGGATGCTTTTCAAATGTCCCCAATGTTATGGATGGGAAAGCTACAGGGAATCACGGACAGTAGGACCAATATTTCCACAGTGCATAAATTCAATAGATGGTGGCAATTCTCTGAACCAGGGTTATCAGAAGATTTATGTTTGTCTTAATTTTAAAGTAAACTGACCTAGTTTATGTTTTGCAGCTTAAGCTGTGCAGATCTGAATTCACTTTGCAAATTCATTTTGGGGGGTTCAGTATTTGCAAACAAATTGGTATATTCAAGAAATATGTGCACACTAAGCCTACAACCCATTGGGTCTTCTTAAATCAATATTTACTTACTTAGAGAGACAAACAGAATGACTAGAGGTGGGCAAAATGCAGCAGGGGAGGGAGTGACTCCCTGCCAGCTTCCACATTAATTTTGCTTGTGGGTCACTGGCAGGGAGCTTCCGGAATCATGGTTTGCCACAACTTTGCAGATACAACTGGTATGAAGATCCTTGACATTTCAATTCCATGGGAGTTATGGGTCCCAAACTTTGTTTGCATTCTTTAAATTAGTGGCTCAGAGGTACCTTGATTTAAAAAAATGTTGCATTATGATGCACTGTTTGGACTCACTGAAGGTTACAAACAGACAACCACTGAGAATTTTACTGGTATGCAGAATGTAGATGGTTGTGCACAGCAGTAGATGCAGCAGTGGGTTTCACATTTTGTTACCACTGGTTCGCTCCCCCCTTCTGCACATGCACCTGCCCTTCCGTGCATGCACTTTGCTCATGTGCATGCCTTCCATGCATGCGGCCAGCCTCAAAAACGTGTCTAAATAGGACGGCATAGAGCAATTTCTGCTACTGGTTCAGGTGAACCTGTCCAAACTGCCTGAATCCAATTCTGAGTAGATGCATATATTCTTGTCCATTTTGGGTCATTTAGCAGACAGATGCAGAAACCTAATGGAGCAGAGTACATGGGAAGCTGCAGTGAGTTTAAAGATAGAATGATCTATATACATTCCCTAGTACTTCTCTAATGTTATGTCTGATTACAAAAAAGAAACCTGGAATATTCACTTTGTTCCCGAGAAACAGTAATAAAGGAGTTAAGTGGAAGCAATGCTTTGATTCCTCCCATTGAAATGTGATTCTCTTTGCATAACTAACGTTAAATACAGCTCTTTGCTATAAAACGCAACAGCAACTGGAAAAAAAAACCAGTGGTTAATTATAACTGTGTGAACTCTTTCAAAGAATTTTTGTGTGCATCCTTTTTGGCTTGTAATGTCTGATGTGAGCAGCATTTTGACATCTGGAAGGAGCTACGAATATATAACACAAGACCAAAATATTTTTATTTCTAAAGCAAGTAATAAAATCTCATTTTCAGTACAAACATCACAAATTTTTGGAGTTTCAGCAGATGAAATTGATTTCACACCCTTCCAAATTGCAAATGACTAAATTCTCCCTGCTTAAAAGTGTCTGCTGCTCCTATTAATAATTACTGTTGCTAATAAGTGATGTACCACCTTCTGTCTACAAAATGTTTTCCACTTCTCACCATGTTCAGCTTAACAGCCACCATGGGTGGCAAGTTAACAGGCTTAAAGGAATAGCACGAAGTTGAGTAAAAATGATACGATTTCTGCGTATACAAGTGCTGTCACCTGGGGGAGGGGGGGAATAAGAGAAATATGTTCTTGATTTGGCCTCTTCCTTAAAGCAGCTGATGATAAGAACTCCCAATCCTTCTAATAAATGTGTCATCTAATAAATTTATGAGATAAGCTAGATGGGGGTGGTGGTAGCCAGCATGTGTTAGAGAAGAGAACTACACTTGAATTCATGCAACTTGAGCTAGCAGAGGCTTTACTGTGTCTGATTAGATTCAAAATAAGTATTCGCTTCACCTCTGGTCCAGGGAAATTCCTCTCCAGTAGCAAAATATAGGCTGGACAGCTTACCTACTGATTAGAAGAGTTCAAACGGAAGGGTCTCAAATCATGCATGTACCTGTTGTGGCCCACCAGTAGCCAACAGAGCTGGCAGCAGTGTCGAACAGTGAGAAGGTTGGGGAGGAACATGGGCCAGTCCTAGGGGCTGAATTCTCTTTGTAACTGTAAGAGACCATGTGCCAAGTTTTGTCTTGCCTTGCGTTTGGAAACTAGTTATTTGGCAGCTCTCCAAATGAGATAAGGTTCATGTTGATAAACATTCCCCTGAAAGACTGTTTGCTAAGCTTTGCTGATTGAGAATGAAAGGAATTAAGTCGTGTAAATAAAAGGGTTTTTTCTGGGATCAAGACTCTGCTTCTTGCTTTTTAAGGAAGCCTGGGTCAGAACAGTACCATGATGTACCCTACCTGCTAGTTGTAGAGTTGTTATGGAACTCCACTTCTAGGAATTTGACTCTTATTGCTTATTATACAGTAGGTCAGATCAACGTCATTGTCTTGGCAATGAGGTGTTTCTTTGATAGTGAAGGTTGATGAATTCAGCTTTCTGTAGTACTGCAGAGATTTGTTATGAGCCCACCTAGCAGTTTGAAAGCATGCAAATGCAACTAGACTAATAGGTACCATTTCTGTGGGAAAGTAACAGCATTCCATGTTGTATAGCCATGCTGGCCATATGACCATGGAAAATATCTTCAGACAGTGCAGGCTTCCTTGACCAAAAAAATGGAGATGAGCATCATCCCCTAGAGTCGGACACAACTGGATAGGGAAAACTTTACCTTTACTTTTATCTGAAAACAAAGAAATGTCTTTGTAACCTTAGATCAACCTTGTACTCTGGATGTCACCATGAAAACTATGCATGTTATCAACTATTATCAGTATCAGTGCTCTATAACCAAAAACCAAGTAAAATATTACTTAACTCAATAAAGGTCCTCTACCTAGTGTGGTCTTCTTTGGTTCAACTGTCCTCTGCAATGATGATGGTTCCTCTAATAATCTTAACAATATGATCTATGGTGAGTTAACCATTGTTTACTGAATGAACCCAACAGCCAGGTTTTATACAAGACATTGAGCCATAAACGGTTCCTTTCCCATCTTAGTTTATTGAATCACGAGGATACGGACTTTAACCTGGAAAGCTTACAAAATATTTACAGATGATAAAAGTTCTCTAATTACCGTACTTAAAGTTTACTTTATTGTCATTGCATCTTGTACAATAAAATTAAATGCCATCTTCAGTGCACATCATACATAAGAAAGCTAGAAAACTAAACACAAAAAGACACATCCTTCACATTCCATACAATTGAATTGAAAACCTCTGATATTGCATTAATATTGCACCATACAGTAGAATTCAGTATAGTTACTGCCCTGGGATAGAAGCTGTTTTTCAACCTATTTGTCCTTGTTTCTATTGCCCTGTACCGTCTGCCGGATGGTAATAATTTAAAAAAAAAAGGGTGCCCAGGATGAGATGGATCTTTAAGAATGTTTTGAACTTTCTTAAGGCAGCTATAAAGCTCTTCCAAAGAAGGGAGAGGGCAATCAATGATCCTCTGGGCAATTATGTTAACCCTCTGGAGTTAACATCTGCCACTGCAATTGGCAAACCATATAGCTTAGACCCCCAAATGCCCCTGTATTAATACAATGTCCCATAAACACAGATCAAAATGCCCTAGTAAATAAATACATGAATGGAGAAAATGACATTGCCATAGATACAGTAACTGGAGCATTGTTGTATGGCTATATGAAAACTTTTGTAAATCCATGATGGATTTTTGTTAAAGAGCCTGCATTATAAGCACATAAGGCATGAGAAGGCGTTATTCCTGAATGAAAACATAGAATCAATTCATACGCTACTGCCTGGAGAATGAACAGAAGAGGATTAGAAGGAATCTATTGGTTTGGCTTGAGATTTGATTGTGCTTACAATAGACCAGCCCCATTAAAATCCATGAGATTTCATTAGTCATGACTAATTGATCCCATTCTTATCCATGGGGGCTATTTTGAAGCGTGACAATGTCCATATCCAACCCATTGTATCCGTTATTAGCCGCCCGATAGAAAACAGTGCAGTAATACAGTGTAGCGTGATTCTTTTAATACCTCTGCTTTTAAATTAAGTGCTTGCTTTGCCTATGGCAGCCCACTGTCATCACTCCTGTGGATTATGACTTCCTAGTGGCTCATCATCCTTATCCAAATACTTTTCATATTTCAACCTCTGGAGCTCACTTAACATTCAAAGCAGGCCATCCATATGCCATGCAAAGCCAATGAAGTAAGTGAGGCATAAATCTGACACAATGCTCAGAATGAAGCAAACAGCTGCAAGTTAAGAGAAAGCAGGTGAGTTATTATCATTTAGCAATACCTTAAAATGCTGCTGGAGATCAACACAATTTGCTTCTTTTTCACCCGGTGGATACAGGAATACTGCAGCCCACTAGGAATTGAATAATTCCAGTTAGAAAATTGCTGAAGCATCTGCAGTTGGCCCTTTTAATTGAGCTAGCTTGGAACATTTAAAAAAAATACTTTAAGAATGAATTTTGGATTGGCTTTTAAACATTAGAACCAATATCTATTAGGGGAGGAACAAAGCCAATAACTTCTCATTAATTTCTGGGTATTTCAGCCAGGATACAAAACGAATAATGGGCTGCCTTCATACAATACACCAATCCACAAACCAACCAGCCACATTTTAAGTTAACATGATGTTGCAGACTCAGCCTGTGTGGTTAATTTGTGGCACACTGTGTTTTGCTAATGCAGAAAAAAATTGGCTTGATTGCACTTTTATAAGGATAGTAAAGTTGGATGCTCCTGGATTCTTTTCCATTCGGCCTCTTCCCGGCATTGCTAATGTGAAGAAATCTGCTTTGGGCAAAATAAAATAAGGTTGGGCCAGGAGATCTCTTCAAAAGTTTTCTTTTCTTAGGAAAGAAGCTTTGGCTTTCCTCTCTCTTATCCAGAAGGTGGAAATTTATTTCTAGTTTTCTTGGTAACTGATTTTGAGCACTGGAATGTGGTTGCGGGGAAACAAATCCAATGGGAAGTATATAGTTAGTTTTCTGGTGGTTTATTTGTAGAGGAGGAATATCTGCGTTTGGGACAGTTTGGGGAGTGGGAAGAAATTACACACACATGGATGATATCAGGACCTATTGAGAAGGTAAATTCTTCTGTCCATCTGAAGGAGTAGTCCAGGATGCCTTTGCCTGCCTGCCTGCCTGCCTGCCTGCCTGCCTGCCTGCCTGCCTGCCTGCCTGCCTGCCTGCCTGCCTAGCTAGCTAGCTAGCTAGCTAGCTAGCTAGCTATCGTGTGTGCGCACATGCTTATGTGTGTGTATATGTTCCAGCATAACTCTGGAATGCCTTGAGCAATTTCAACCAAACTTGGCACACAGATGACTTTCTCTCTGGAAACAAATACTGTGGGGGGTGGCTGGGGAAGACACCCCTACTATCCCTTGGGGTGCGTCTTCTGTTAAGATACAGCCTGTTGTGCCTTAAAATGGTTTCTCTGTACTGCCTTAAAACGGCTTCTACTATACAACGCAGTGGAGTTGCCATGGTAACAGCCTCACAGCACTCCACAAGGGGGGAATCCTTCTGGTAAGGGGGAAAATCCAACATTAGAAATTACATTTGGTCTGTACATTTTCAACAAAAAATCAGGGCTTTTCCTGTCTAATACAGGATTAGGGTAAACAAATACCCAGGCTACCAGCTAGTATTTTATAAAAGGCAGGAAATGCCGATCAGTATTTAAACCAAAGGCTTTTTGGGGTGTGGGTGGAGGAGGAGGGTCTCTTTAGAAAAGCAATCTATTTCTCATTTACTCAAATGTCAACTGACCTTTTGTTTTAGGATTCTTAAATTTTTGTTACAAAGATCAGTGAATACCTTGGAATTCCACATCTTATTTTATAGCCAAAGACAGAAGTGGGAAGATGCAGGGAGAGAAAACGGACTATAATAAAAAAATGAGGCAAAAGCAAAGTGGGGAAGAATTGAAAGACATCCCACCAGCCCTGTATACTTGCTAACAATTTAATTACAGTGCATTTGTGGCTGAGTTGTAAAGCTTTGGAAAAGATTCGCTATGCTACACATTCCACTTTTCCTGCCAGCCTCTGGTGACGGCTTTTCTTTCTGTTTCCTGGAGTTTATAAAGCAGCTTGGCTTCCACACTTAATCTTCCGGGAGAAAGAAATTATTGTCCATCCAATTAATTTAATTAGAATGTAATCAAGTTGTAGAGATCAGTGCAGCCGTGTGAGTGATTAGGAAAAATGGCTTGGCCAGGAAGATTTTTTAAAATTTAAATTCGGTTTGGTAATCTTGAAAATCAAATAAAGGGATGCAAATTCCACTTGATGCAGGTTATTACGGCTGAGCTTCCGTGGCAGGCGAGCTGAGGAATGCTTCGCTCAACCCAATTTTCTGGATTCAGACAACTTTCTGAAACCTAAACTAATGTTGAGCTGGGGTGGCAGAATGTGCTAGGTTAAAATGCAGTTGTAGCTTAAGGTATCTTGCGAATAGAAGCTATTATTTCCTGCAATAAAGTAATTCCCCAGAACTGCCAGTTAAGAATAAGGATGATGAGACTCTCACGTGTTTATTGTCTAACTAAACTGAGTTAATCAATTGGTAAGGCCACACTTGGAATATTGCATCCACTTTTGGTTGCCACAATGTAAAAAGGATGCTGAGACTCTAGAAAGAGTGCAGAGAAGAGCAACAAAGATGATTAGGGGACTGGAGGCTAAAACATATGAAGAACGGTTGCAGGAACTAGGTATGTCTAGTTTGATGAAAAGAAGGACTAGGGGACACATGATAACAGTCTTCCAATATCTCAGGGGCTGCCACAAAGAAGAGGGAGTCAAATTATTTTCCAAAACACCTGAGGACAGGACAAGAAGCAATGGCTGGGAATTAATCAAGGAGAGAAGCAACCTAGAACTCAGGAGAAATTTCCTGACAGTTAGAATAAGAGGGACAACTTGTCTCGAGAAGTTGTAAATGCACCAACACTGGAAGTTTTGAAGAAGAGATTGGATCACCATTTGTCTGAAGTGGTGTAGGGTTTCCTGCCTAAGCAGGAGTTTGAACTAGAAGACCTTCAAGTTACCTTCCAACTCTGTTATTCTATTCTATTCTATTCTATTCTATTCTATTCTATTCTATTCTATTCTATTCTATTCTATTCTATTCTATTCTATTCTAACCTGGTTTCCTTAGTTATGTAGTAACCAAGCTGATCAGCTAACCAATGTAAGGAAGAAAATCTGAACTGTCTCTATGATAACATGTGCCATCCAGTTGGGATTGATTTTTAGTGACCACATAGATAGACTTTCTTCAGGATGATCTGCCCCAACCTGGTCCTTCAGGTCTTTCAATAATCCACTCATCACACTTATAATTGAGTCCATCCATCTTACCGCTGGTCACCTACTTCTCTTTCCTTCCATTTTTCTTAGCATTATGGACTTCTTAAGGGAGTTGGGTCTTTCCATATGGTGTCCAAAAATATGATAATCTGAATCTATTCATTTGTGCCTTGATTGAGAATTCTAGACGGATTTATTCTATCAGCTGTTTATTGCCTTGGATTTCGATAGTATTCTTAAGATTCTTCTCAAACATCAGCGTTCAAAAACATTAATACCTTTTCTTTTCTGCTTCTTCAAAGTCCAGTTTCCACTTCCATCATTTGTCACAAGGAGAACTCTTGCTTGCACAATTCTATCCTTTTTACGTAAAGACATATCACAGCATCTTAATATCTTGTTCAAGGTGCTCACTAGTAGTATCCCACCCCAACTGCTAGTCTATTGGCTAACCACTGGTTCCTTTATGTTTTCCTAAAAAGGCAGAAACCACCCACCATTTCAATAACTTAATTTTCAGGACTGAAAAATTATGTAACTAAACATTCTATAAAAAAGAAAAAAGATGAAATTGGTAAAGAAAAATTACCTAGACCATGAATAAACTTTGATGCTCTCTAGAAATGGGATGGTTTGTCTCATTGTGTAGAAATCAATTTCATCACTGAAATAATGTTAGATTAACTATGCAAAGTATTTTAATGAGGCTGTTAGTCTAGGACCACCATGGAATCCCAACAGGAAATAGACCTCATAAATCAAATCATATCAAATCCTCCTTTTGTGGGATGTTCTTCTTGCTTCACAATTTAATGAAAGTTTAAATGTCTGTTGTTCCCAAAAAGAAATAACCACAACTTCATTTTAGCTTGTAGGTGTGAATAGTAGAATTTCAAAAATACAAGATTTCACCATGTCCTCTTGTATACAGTATATACCCACCTCCTCTGCCTGTTACTGTATATAGAACCCCAAACACAATCACATGGAACAGATTCATATTACTAATTTTAAAAAGAGCCAAAGAACATGGATAGAGGTAAACGGATTTGCACATTTTCTAGCCCAGATCAAATGAAGTATTGCTGATTTTATCTGTTGTTCTGATCATGTCTTTTGACTTGCTTATTTTTGATTGAAACTCAATAGCCAAGTTTCCCAGCACTCGCCAAACACTTTGTGTTGCAAATTTTAATCTTTGGCAACTGGCTGTAGTCATTACATTAGAACAGGGGTGCCCGAACTTGGGAAGTTTAAGACTTGTGGACTTCAACTCCCTGAATCCCCCAGCCAGCTGGCTGAGGAATTCTGGGAGTTGAAGTCCACAAGTCTTAAAGTTCCCAGGTTTGGACACCCCTGCATTAGAACTTGGGTCTGGAAGCTGTTAAAGACTGGATGAGAGCAAACAAACTGGTGCTCAACCCAGACAAGACCGAGTGGCTGTTGTGTTTTCCTCCCAATAATTTGACCACCGTACCATCAATCAGGCTGGGGGGACAAAACTTATACCCCTCAGATAGGGTCCGCAACTTGGGAGTCCTCCTGGATCCACAGCTGAGTTTTGATCACCATCTATCGGCTGTGACCAGGGGGGCATTTGCCCAGGTTCGCCTGGTGCGCCAGTTGCGGCCCTACCTGAATCGGGAGGCTCTCACGACAGTCACTCGAGCCCTTGTGATCTCTAAGCTGGAATACTGCAATGTGCTCTACATGGGGCTGCCCTTGAAGAGCACCCGGAGACTTCAGCTAGTACAGAACGCGGCCGCGCGAGTGATAGTGGGCGCACCTCGGTTCGCCCACATAACACCTATCCTCCGTGAGCTGCGCTGGCTGCCTGTAGATCTCCGGGTGCAATTCAAGGTCTTACTTACCACCCATAAAGCGCTCCATGGTAGTGGATCTGACTATCTGAGAGACCGCCTCCTGCCAATAACCTCCCTGCGTCCCATCAGATCGCATAGAGCGGGCCTCCTCCGTATTCCATCCGCCAGTCAGTGCCGACTGGCGACCACCCGGAGGAGAGCCTTCTCTGTTGCTGCTCCGACGCTATGGAACAATCTCCCCGTGGAGATCCGTACCCTGACCACAGTCCAGGCCTTCCGCACAGCCCTCAAGATCTGGCTAGCCCGTCAGGCCTGGGGATAAATTTTCTTGCCCCTCCCGAATGCTGAGTGAATGTTGTGTTTTAGTACTTTTTGTTATCTCACATTTTTTTTTTCTGTATTTTGTCTTTCACTCCCCTTCCCTTACTATTGTAAGCCGCCCTGAGTCCCCTCAGGGAAAAGGGCGGCCTATAAATGTTAAATTAAAAAAAAAAAAAAAAAACTTTACCCACAAATTCTTCACCGGTGTCAAACTCTCACAAAGACAATGGACATGTGCCCCCCTCCCCAATCTTTCAATTCCAACCACTTTTATCCTCTATCAGAGACATCTAGTGCCTTAAGCCTTGTACAGCCTAATAAAAGTCCTACTATAAGAAGTTTTAAGACAAAAATCAGAGTGATTTCTTATTTTATAGAGCTGCTAAGTTATTTATGGGAGATATTTGTAGCTTGTTTGTTTGTTTTTTTCTTAAAAAGTGCCTCTAAAATGGTCCCATAAAATATTAACTGTTCTTCTCTCCCTCCAAAATGCATGAATGTGTCTTCAAAATTAAGTATCAAGTATCACACTTGACTTCACATAGAAGCACTTGCTTCACACTAAAACATGAAGTAAAAAAATGCTATAAGGTTGGTTGTGTCATGTTGTATGTGAAAAAGTCCTTCTGTCAGGCCTGGAAGCCATCTTTTGCATTGGGCCTTCTGGCCTGCCACATTCACTTCTGAGGGAAAATGGGAGAGGGGGTTATATGGAGTATGGGAAATATATAGTCCAAATAAGATTCCTTTCTCAGAGAGTCAAGGACATCTTGCCCTGCACCTGGAAGGATGTTACTAGAAGGCATCTCCAGTTGGGATGACTGATTGGGCCACCTGATGGACATGTGGGTTCTGGGCAGGGACTTGAACTTTCATTTGGATGGGGAAAACCTGGAGCCTTTCTGATTCAGGTTTTCCCAGATGTGCCAATATGACATCTATAATAAAAAGGAACTTTGAAGAACTTCAAGCCTTGGAGTCTTCTTTTGTTGGGGATGTTACTTGGAACCCTGACACCTTCCTTGTATCTCAGGTCTCCTGTCATTTATCTTTGTTGTCTAACCCATAGTTCAGGTATAACTGATGTTACTGTTACTGTTATTGATGTCAGGACTGATGTTGTTACCTAATTTGGGTAATGAAACATCTGCATCATTACCTCCCATAGACTGATCAGATCGCACAGACTAGGCCTCCTCCGGATCCCATCTGCCAGCCAATGTCGGCTGGCGACTCCCCGGGGGAGAGCCTTCTCTGTTGCAGCTCCAGCCCTCTGGAACGAGCTCCCCGTGGAGATCCGGACCCTTACTACTCTCCCGGCCTTCCGCAAAGCCACAAAGATCTGGCTGCTCTGGCAGGCTGGGGGGCTGTTGAAATAGTCAGCCCCACGGGAACCATGAATGTTGTGTATTTTAAATTGTTGTTTGTCTATTTGTCTATTTATCCCCTTCCTTTGTTTATTGTAAGCCGCCCGGAGTCCTTCGGGAGTGGGTGGCATACAAGACCAATAAAATAAAATGAAAATGAAATGAAATGAATGAATGCAAGAAAACAACCAAGCTCAGAGAGCACTAAAGAGCCCTCAGTGCAGGTATTGTTAGAAAAGGAGGAAATGGTGTCCTACTACCCCAAAACAGACAATATTTTGAGGATAAAGCCCCACACTTTTTACTTATTTATCCAATTGGGGAGCACGGATCATGGAGAACAGGACAATGCTGTAGTGATATCACTGGAGAAGTGATATCGAGACTTCAGCATTTTCTCTTCCACCAAGTCATTGAAGTTTTTGGAAGGGCAACTCTTACCAATATCAGTCTGTAGAAAGATTAGATTCAGCTGCATTTGAAAGATGCAATCATTCCAAATCAGATTATCAATTTGGATTGAACTGTTTGCCTCTAAACTGATCTGATTCTAGGACCTTTTGTGCATTTTCCAACCCTGAATTGAATCAACTTTCTGAGTTGGAAGAAGAAAAGACTTTGAGTGAAATGTTCATGGAAGAGGTTGGGTGTTCTGGTGTTTATTTTATTTCAAGAGGATTGAGAAATGGGCATGGATGTCTTTTGTTTCCTTGCATCATCATCACTTGAATGGTCTTCAGCCTCCATGACCTCAATCAAGTCAGGAGAAAACTTCTCATGGGAATTTCCGAGGAGTGGTGCTAATGCCCCTGTTAAAGGAGAATCCCATCCTTGAGAATAATAGCAGAATTTCTTCTGCCATTTCTGGAAAAAAGATTCAGAAAGATCACCCATTCAATTATAGTGTACCTGCATTGTAGAAATTTGAAATGCCATGGGTGCGTCTGACTAAGTGGTGTGGTGGCCTAGAGGTGGAGTTCCTGCCTCCCAATTAGGAGGCTGTGAGTTTGATCCTAGGTAGTAGCAGATATTTGTCTCTCTAGGCACGATGAGAATATATCTGCTGGATATAACTCCGCATTGGTGATGGGAAGGGTATCTGGCCAGTAATCACTCAGCTCCATTCAGTTGCCCAGATTCCACCCCACAAGGGATTATGGGGTCATTGAAAGATGATGATGATGGGTGTACCTGACTCTACTGGATATCCTTCTCCTGTAAATAATTCTACTTTGGCTATTGTTTTATTCTATATTGGCTGTGAAGGATATCATAGGTAGCTTGGTTAATAAAGAAAGATTACAGCAACTGAGTTTTCTTACCTTTGAATGAAGCATATTAAGGTGAGACATATCATGCATACCATAGATAATGTGGACAGGGAGAATTTTCTCTTCACAATTTGACATAATCTATTGAAGCTAGATTCAGGACAATTTAGGGCCAATTATTCTTTATACAATGTGTGTGTGTGTGTGTGTGTGTGTGTGTGTGTGTGTGTGTGTGTGTGTGCATGCATGTGTATGTGTATGTGTATGTATATGTATGGCCTTCCCAAAACCCAGCCTGAAGATGGCGAGTGAGACCCCCCACCTACCACCCAGGCTGTTACAACACAAAACAACAATGGACACACAGCCAGCACCAATCAGCACCAATCTACAAATCCTGATACAGCCACACAGCCAATCAATCCACTTACTGAAACAAAGCCAGCACTCCACACCCACCCCCAAAATTTATAGAAAGATAGCAGCTCCGACCATGCTTTTAAGCGCAAAACGTCAGCCTGAGATTGGCGAGTGAGACCTTGCCGAAATGTTGCCAAGACAATCTCAATCTTACACAGGAAAAGACCTGAATACGATAAGACAAGCATACCTACACCCGTGAAAATCTATGAAAACTTATATATGTGGTATTCAGCCAGTTCTGACAGGTTCTGGAGAACCAGTAGCGGAAATTTTGAGTAGTTTGGAGAACCGGCAAATAGGCTAGTGGTGCCCCTGCTGCCTCCCAGCTGATCTTCTTTTGTTGGCCTGAACAGGAGAACAACAGAGCTGGAAAGCAGTCTAGTGGGGTGAGGAGGGAATGGGGATTTTGCAGTAACCTTCCCCTGCTACACCCACAAAACCACATCATGCCCACAAAGCCACACCCAGAGAACCGGTACTAAAAAATTTTGAATCCCACCACTGACTTAGACTCATTTAATGCATCTATTTCTTGTATTCAGTCGTGAGATGTGCAGAATTTTGAGAAGTCACCAAAAACAGAGGTTAGGATTCCAAGGAAGCTTTGAAGTTCTCACTGCAAAGACTTGAGAATGTGGTTTCCCTCATCTTTGTATTTTCTTCACACCAAAAAGAATCTTTTGAGCCTACCCTGGAAGTTGTCCCTTCCCTTCCCTCCAGACGTCAAGGAGCCAAGTAATATACTTGTGATGGATGGGGGTTTTCATAGATGGTCTTGAACCTTTTGCAGGAGCTGCCGATCTATCAGCTAAGGATTTTCAAGGACAGCCTCTTCAAGAGAGATGCTTTTAAATTCTATCCCTGTCCCTATGTTTGTGCAAACGACGGGTGGGATCTGTCATCTCCCATAGTGTGGAGACATCCCCCTCCCCTTAGTTTAGATCTTATGTCAACTTCCCCAGAGAAAAAGGTCGAACACCCAGTTCTGACTAAAATGACTTGAGTGGAAGGCGCTTCTCCCTAATGCGGAGAAGTCGTTACCTTTTCTGCCTGTAAATCTGACTAATATTATAAACTGGGGAAAGCAGAAAGGTCAACTTTTTGGTGCAATGTTTCTTTTGAATCCTGCAGACAGAACAGTAGGCAATAGCTTTCAATTATTCACACTCAACTTGCAAAAACGGGAGCCGCTGCAGGTTGCTACAGCAATCATAGGCTGGTGCCTTGCCTCCTTTTCCCGCTGTAAGTGCTTCATCAGCATTCTGTCAGTTTTGTGATGATCTCCGTTAAAACCACCGTGGGGCTGTTCTGCCTAGGCTCAGTACTTCTTCCACTCCCATGATTCAGAATTAAGCTTCTACTGATTTCATGGCCCGGAGAAGTAAAGATTAGCGGCTTGGGATAAGTCCGCTGTGTTTTAGAGTCTAGCTTGTAGGGAAAGCTTTCCAGTCCATCAAATTTCCGGTCTGATGTTTTAAATTAAAATAAAAAAAAAAATCCACCGAAATTAATCTGAATGGACCTGGAGGGGAGAGGGGAGTTTTCATTTACGTGGTAAACTTTAAAAGGTGTCTCCTCAACCTTGGGTTTCTTTCTTTTTTTAAATGTACAAGGAGGTTTGTATGCTCACAGCCGTCTCCGTTCTTGGAAGAGAAAGAGGCTTTTAAACTCTGTCTGTTTTCTGGGATGGTCAAGTTATGCAACTTTTCAGGGCACTGTAGGGGATGCCAAGTAGTGTGGTCTGCGAAAGGCATGCTGAGCTTTTGAAACATTAATAAAAAATGAAGCTAACCAGTGTTTAAAACCTAGTCAATAAGTCCAACTCCTTACTTTGCTATGTTACCTTATCCCAACCCACTCTCTGGACAGAACTTCCTCAAGGATGTTTTCTGGTTATCTTTCATCCCATTGGTTCCTCCAAAAATTAGATTCGAGATTCTCGGCTCAAGGTTGATTCAGTCTTCCATCTTTCTGAGGTGGGTAAAATGAGGACCCAGGTTGTTGGGGGAAATAGGTTGACTCTGTAAGCCACTTAGAGAGGGCTTAAAGCATTGTAAAGCGGTAGATAAGTCTCATTGCTACCCAAAGTCCGGAAAGAATTAATTTTAATTCCTGCCAAAGAAAGCCAAGATGATCTAGAGCAGTGCTGGTGAAACTTATCGGCACTGAGTGCCAAAATGAGAGCATGTGCGGATGCATTCCAGAAACCAGAAGCGCAGCCACCCAGTGCTCATATGCATGATAGGAAGATGATCTTCTGGTTTCCGGCATGTGCAATGGCTAGCTGGTCTTCGGATGTGCATGCGCACTAGAAATCGGAAACCAGAAGATCATCTTCTCAGCACATGCATGTGCACCAGGCGACTGCACTCCTGGTTTCCAATACTCCTGTGCACATGAAGACCAGTGCCAGAACCCGGAAGAGCAACAGGCGACGGCTTGCATGCCCGGAGAGATGGCTCTGCGTGCCACTTCTGGCACGTGTGCCATAGGTTCTCCATCACAGATCTAGGGAATTCAGTATCATCTTCCAGATGATCTAGGGCCATGATGGTGAACCTATGGCACATGTGCCATAGGTGGCACACATGCCATAGGTGGCACGCAGAGCCATTTGTTAGAGCAAGCAAAGTGTTGCCCTGTCAGCTCCAGCGTGCATGTGTGTGCTGGCCAGCTGACTTCAGCCTTCTTTTGAGGCCATTTTTCGCCCTCTGGAGGCTTTCTTGAAGCAAAAAACTGGCCTTAGGGGAAACCGGAAGTTTAGGAACGGACTTCCAGTTTGCTCATATGGCCATTTTTTGGCCTCTGGAGCCTTCAGGGGGCTTCCGGTTTGTCCGTAGGGCCATTTTTGCCCCCCCCCCCCCCCCGGGGCCTTCAGGGAAGCCTCCTGAAGGCTCCAGAGGGTAAAGAACGGGCCTACGAACAAACTGGAAGTTCATTCCCAAACTTCAGGTTTGCCTGCAGGGCTGATTTTTCGTTCTCCGGAGACTTCAGGGAAGCTCCTGAAGCCTCGAGGGCCTCCGAGGGGGAGGGGCGGGAGAGGTTGTTTTTGCTCTCCCCAGGCTCCTAGAAAACTTCTGGAGCCTGGGGAGGGTGAAAAAAGAGCACCAAAAGTGGTGTGTGTGCACGCACACATGCATGTTGAGGTCTTGCACATAGCATTATGGGTGTGGCACAGACATACATGACACCTCCTCTGCGCTCCCCACGCTTTTGGCATATGAGCCAAAAAAGGTTAGCCATCACTGATCTAGGGAATTCAGGAAAATCGTGATCAATCCCCTCTCATATTTCCAGTTTTTACTCAAGGCAACTGAGTCAGCAGTGACCATGTAGTTTCAGGGACTCTCTGACACATCTACATTTGTGACCCTTTCATTCAAGGTCTGGGACAGGAAATACAATAGGACAGTATTGCATAATATTTATCCAGCTCAGGACTGAATGAATGGCAAGATACCTTCCCCCAAAAGTGGAGATGGGGGGAGGGAGGGATGGAGGAGGGGAAGAGAGAGGGGGGAGGGATGGAGGAGGGGAAGAGAGAGGGGGGATGGAGGAGGGGAAGAGAGAGGGAGGGAGGGAGGAAGGGAGGAGGGGAAGAGAGAGGGAGGGAGGGAGGAGAGGAAGAGAGAGAGGGAGGGAGGGAGGAGGGAAAGAGAGAGATAGAGAGAGGGAGGGAGATGGGGAGAGAGGGGGAGGGAGGGAGGAGGGGAAGAGAGAGAGGGAGGGAGGAGGAGGGAGGGAGGAGGGGAAGAGAGAGGGAGGGAAAAGAGAGAGAGAGGGAGGAAGGGAGGAGGGGAAGAGAGGGAGGGAGGAGGGGAAGAGAGTGAGAGGGAGGGAGGGAGGGAGGGAGGAGGGGAAGAGAGAGAGGAAGGGAGGAGGGAGGAGGGAGGAGGGAGGGAGGGACAGAGAGAGAGAGAGAGAGAGAGAGAGAGAGAGAGAGAGAGAGAGAGAGAGAGAGAGAGAGAGAGAGAGAGAGAGAGAGAGCTAAGACACAATAAAAAATGACAGATAAATTCAAGCTTGTTTCCAGAAAGCAGAGCAACATAATTTGGATTCAAATGAAATTAAGTTAATTCAACAAGTGAATTAATTAAATTAATCCCTGTCTGTGTATTTAATCATTTGTTTCCCACTGTTCTATTAAGTATTACAATTGGGCTGCAACTTCTGGAGAGGTTTCAAACAATTGGGAGGCAGGCTGCAACAAGGTTTGAGAAGAAAGATTTCACAATCCTAGTCTATGGTGAGCCAGGTTGGTTTAAGGAAGAGGGGAGCAAGACAGAGGATTCAAGGCTACAGATGCTGAAGAGGAGATAAATTATGGTCCCTATTAGCCTGCTTTTCACTCTTTAGAGTTTAGACTGTCTAACTGCCCTAAGATCTAATGAAGGAACACTGGGTCATTCCTTCTTTCAAACAAGAGTCTTCCCTTCTGGCTAAGCTCTGATGTAGCTTGTTCAGCTTTTGTCTAGCATGGTGTGAGAACCCAGCCAATTGTGTCCTAATAACCCACGAGGAACAGAGTTGCAGCGGCAAACTATGGTTGACAGAATGATGCTATTAAGTAAAATGTGGACCTGTCGATCTGTTCTCCCTCTGAATGACTTCTACTACTAATTATATTTCACTCCATCAATTACCTGTATCTTACCATAAACTGGCCCTTGGAGAAGTTTCTTCCAGTCATGTGGTTGCATCTTCTGAACAGAGCAGATCTTGGCAACTGGATGGATAGTGTGGGAGGGCGGGGAGATAGAGACAGAGACCAATTCATTTCTTATTGCTGGAAAACAGGCTCTTGGTTATTGATATTGTAATGGGGGCATACACATTTAATAAATAAATAAAAATAAAAATAAATTACCTCATTAAGCTAAAAGCTTAAGAAATTTCCTGTTGGATACCTGGGTCAGGGTTCCAAATAGCATCCAAAAGTAAATCAGACTCCAAAGCAAAGTATTGTTCAACGTTCCAATTTATTAAGAGAGACATGTTGGCACATCTGTGGAAACTGGAATCTAAAACCTTCCTGGGGTTTCCACCCAGTTGAAAGTTCATGATCTTGCCCCCACACCCACAAGTCCATCACATGGTCCAATCTTCCATTGCCACGTTGGCATCTCCACCCATCCACTTCCGGTCAGGTGCAGAGGTGCAGAGACACAGAATGACCTTGGGCTTCTAGAAAGGAATGTTTTATTTTGACAACAATATTTAGTGTCACAACCCCTGGTAAGCCCCAATTATGGGAGGAAGCTAACAGCTTCACAGGAGGAGAACTTGTGGCTTAATGGCTAAGACGTTTGCCTAAGATGTAATATAGCACAGGTTCGAATCCCAGTAAGGGTATGGCTAGCTGATGAGAGCTAAATAGCTTGAAATAGATCTATACTAGTCTCCCTTTATTTATTTATCAGCACAATATATATATATATATATATATATATATATATATATATATATATATATATATATATATATATATATATATATATATATATATATATATATATATATATAGTGTGTGTGTGTGTGTGTATTGTATGTATGTGTGTGTATATATATGTGTGTATGTATGTATGTATGTATGTATGTGTATGTGTGTGTGTGTATGTATGTATGTCTCTGTGTGTGTATGTTCCAGCATAACTCTGGAATGCCTTGAGCAATTGCAAACAAATTTGGTACACAGATGTCTTAACTCTCCTGAAACAAATACTGTGGGGTTAAGACCCCTAACACCCCTCAGGGTGTGTGTTCTGTTAAGATGCAGCCTGTTGTGCTTTAAAATGGCTTCTACTGTACAGCACAGTGGAGTTGCCACAGTAATGGCTTCACAAAGCGGCTCACTCTGGTAAGGGGGAAAATCCAACATTAGAAATTACATTTGGTCCGGACATTTGCAAATATCTAATACAGGATTGGGATAAACAAATCCTCGGGCAACGTTGGGTTAACAGCTGGTTAGTTTATAAAATGTTTTGGAGTGGACAGTAGTCTATAAATTAACAATTAAAGGCTAATAACCAATATGATGATGTTCCTACAGCTTTTAAGCACGGGAGGCAGGAGACATTGTTGAGAAACATATTAATTATTTTTGCTTCTGGATTTTTTTTTTTTTTTTTACTTTTGCTTTTCATTATAGAATAGTAGCATTTCCTTTGCTGAAATGTTGGCTCTGGATAATGCCTTTTCTTTTAATGAAAGGTGGAATTGTAGAAGTGCAAAAAAAAAGGGTAATCAATAAGATTGCATTATTGGAGAATCCCTTTTCCTGCAAGACAAATTTAAAGCTTTTGCCGATTTTTCTTTCTTTTTCCCTTAGTTTAGAGAGAAAAAGGCAGCTGGCAGTAGGAGAATGAGTAATAAAAGAGATTTCTCAAATTAGTCATGGTGTCAAGAAAATGGATAGCCAAGTTTTTTTCTTCTTCTTCTTCTTCCATCCTTTCTCTCACTTGTATAATACTGTGCAATTGATTGGTGGTAACAGATTTAAGAACAAGTAAAAAAAGGGGGGGGAGTCCATTACGCAGAGTATTGTAATGGAACTGTGACATTTGCTGTCTGAAGAAGTGGTGGTGGCCATTAGCTTATTATAGAATAGGATTAGACTAATTTATAATGGTCTGTTGCTGACGATCACAGCTGGCTACACCCAATCTCTTAGAAAAGAGCCAGTGGGCTGCAGGATATTATGCTGGATTCAGGAGAAGATTATCCAAGTCAGTTTTTTTTTGGGGGGGGGGAGATGTCAGGAGTCAGCCAACTCTGGTTATCGAAAGCCAAATGGGAAAACACCCAGCCATGCTAAGACAAATGTACTTGTTTAACATATTTGGGTTTTTAATAATTTTTTTTAAAAAATTATTCTCTTACATACAGTTACAGGTATACATTCACATTGTTATTATTCTTATTTATCTTTATCACTTTTACATATTTATTTTGCCATATAAAAGATTAAAATATACATTCTGGATCGCTTTGCTTACCATCTCATACACCTATTTTTTTTATCACCACCCTATTTTTCCTTCTTTTCGCCCTCCCTCCCTTCTCTACTTCCTTCTTTCCTCCTCTCCTTTCCCTTTCCTGCTTGCCTTGCCTCTTCCTTACTCCTCTCTTCCTCTTCCCCCTCCTACCCTCTCTCCTTCTCTTTCTATCCCTCCCATCCTTCCTCTCCTTTCCTCTTTCTTTCTTCCTTCCCTCCCCTTTCCGCTCTTCTCCTCTCCTCCTTTCTTCCTTTCCTTTCCTTTTCTGTTGTTGTTGTTGTTGTTGTTGTTGTTGTTATTGTTGTTGTTATCTCTTTTCAACTCTCAACTAGTGTATTTTCGGGATAGAATAGAATATAGATAGAATATACTTTATTTGTATGCCGCCCTTTTCCCTGAGGGGACTCAGGGCGGCTCACAACTCAGGGGGAGGGGAGGACAAACAAGTTATAAACATGAAAAACAATACATTGTTAAAAGAAAGCACAACTGTCATACCATTTGGGTGGGGTTAGGGTCTTTAGCCCCAGGCCGGCTGGGACAGCCAGATTTTAAGGGCAGTGTGGAAGGTCTGGAGGGTGGTGAGGGTACGAATCTCCACGGGGAGTTCGTTCCAGAGGGTCGGAGCAGCCACCGAGAAGGCTCTCCTCCGGGTAGTTGCCAGGCGACATTGGCTCGTTGATGGGATTCGGAGGATATTCCCGCAAACCCAGTTATAATTTTATGCTTCACCTTTCCTATTCCCTTTTCTTCGTTATCATGTCCTAACTATTTCCCCCCCTCTGTGTCTCGTTCTTGAACATATACTTGTAGCTTAATAAGTTTAACATACTTATTGTATCTGAAACAACGATACAAAAAACCCCGAAGTGTTAATCTTGTTTTCTGTTAGAATTTAAGACATGGAACAAGGGTCTTAAGTTACTGGGGAAAAATCTAATTGAAGGTTGAGGGGTGGGTGGGAAGCTAATGATAACATCAATCAAAATGAGTTTGACCATTGAACTCTTTATTTAGAGAGGTGATGAAGGTTGTATTCAGCAGGTTCTGACCCGTTCTGGAGAACCGGTTGTGGAAATTTTGAGTAGTTCAGAGAACCATAAATACCACCTATGACTGGCCCCGCCCTCATCTAATTCTCTTCTTATTCACCTCCCAAGTCCCAGCTTATCAGGAGGAAATGGGGATTTTGCAGTAACCTTCCCCTGCCACGCCCAGCAAGCCATGCCATGCCCAGCAAGCCATGCCCACAGAACCGGTAGTAAATGTCACCACTGTGAAGGACTCCCCTTGACTGGATGGTTCATGTCAAGGCTAAGGGGAGGATGCTTTCATCAAGATTCATGAACCAAGCAAGGTTTTGTGGACTGAGGACTATAGAATCATAGAAACTTCAATGGCTTTTCCAAGATTATGATTCTATGGTCCTCCAGCTAATTTCAAACGTCTTTGGTGAACTATCTCTTTAGCCTGCTGATAAGAGATGACTGTTCTTCTTCAGTAGTGTGCTACAGAAGAGGAAAAGGAAATGAAAGAGAGAGAGAGAGAGGGAGGGAGGGAGGGGAGGGAGGGAGAGAGAGAGAGAGGGAGAGAGGGAGAGAGGGAGTAGAAGAGATAGAAAAGTGTAGAAGAAAGATCAAGGAAGAGGGAGACAGAGGGAGAAGGTATCAGAAAAAGAGTAGATGATGGCATTAACTTTTTACAGATTCCTCAGGTCTATTCAGTCCATCAGAGGCACATCAACATCTAAAGAGTTCTGTCCACCAGATCTGCAGCATCCCCTTCACTTCAACTAAAGTGCAGCAGAAGACGCTGTGAGATAACGTTTCTCCATGTGGGAACAGTCAAAGAAAAGATGGGGAGATATGTAAGAGAAAATGACCACACCAAATGACTCTCCACATTGATAAATTGATACCAAAAAATCAGAATAAATTCTAAAAGACATTGAGATTGGAATAAGGAAAGCAAATGGTCAGATTTCAGTGAACAACTGGCAAGGAGGAACGTTCCAAATCTCTTGTAGAAGCTCAAAATCCCATAGATGCTCATAAACCTCTCAATTCTGAAAAAAACAGTTCAATAATATGGGAAAATCGACCTTCTTATTTTATCAAATAAGACCTTGAGGCATCTTCTTGACCCACTGTGACAGGAGGATGTTGAAATAGGAGGACTTCATACCCGATCCAGCAGTCTTCTTTTTAGAAGTTTTGTTTTGTTCTCTGTGAACAATTAGGTTTACATTCACATAGTTATTATTCTTTTTTTTACATCCGTCGTTCTTATACATTTGTCATTCCATTTACAGGCTTATAACATACCATTTGGATTGCCTATTTTGACACCATCTTCTTTTCCCTTTCTTTTCTCCCTCCCTCCTTTCTCTACTTTTTTCCTTCCTCTTCTCCTTTCCTTTCCTTCTCCCCTTTCCTCTCCCCTACTCCTCTCTTCCCCTTCCCCTTCCTACCATCTTTCCTTCTCCCTTCCATCTTCCTCTCCTCATCTCTATTTTCCTTCCCTCCTCTTCTGCTCATCTCCTCTCTTCCTTTCTTTTTCTATTGTTGTAGGTGTCTCTTCCGGCTCTTAATTTTTATTTTCTTGGGGTGGTATTTCTGTAGACCCAAAAATAGTTGAATATCATTTCTTGTTCCCTTTCCTTCTCAAATCTATCCTCTGATCCAGCAGTCTATTGGTATTCTCAATCATCCAAGTCATGGTTGTCCCAAAGGTGCTTTTCAAAAGGCAAGTGGACTTCCAAGAAACTTCCAAGAAAGTTCAGTGAAGAACTGAAGAAGTTTCTTGAATGTGAAGCAAAACATTTTTAAAAAGCACTTTTTGGGATAAACCCAACATTCATTCTTAAGATCTTACATGGTACATCTTACCAGGATGGGATGGCCTGTTAAGGACTTTTAAAAACACTGAAGCTTTGGCATATTTGTAATGGCGGATGAATCCAATCAAGAAAAGGTAGCAACAATAGAGCTCCAACTCAAATATAGTACTTTCCGTGCAAAATGGATTTTGAAGATGCACAATGCTTTCCTTTACAACTTTGCTTTATGCAAAGACTCTGTGAAGCAGCTCACAGCATCAAGTTGAGGTTCGGCAAATAGAGTACAAATAGATTAAACAAAATATAGTTTTATAGTTCATTTCAGTTAATCACAGTGTTCGGTCTTGCGAGCCAATGTTCTACAGACAAGAGGAGTGAGGGCTGATTGGCATTCCATTACGACGCTATCCAGCCATTCATAAGGCAAAGTGGTGGGGGAACTCAGAAAAGAAAGATGTGATGGAAAGATCCGATTCCCTTTCCAAGCTAGGCGAATTCAAAGCTCCGTGCATTATAAATCATAGCAAATGTTCTTTATAAAAAATGTATGCTATGAGTACATGTGCTGTACTATTGGATTTGTGATTCATGTCTGTATAATACCTTATTACTCTAAAAACCAAGCGAAGGACAAAGAAACTAGCTGAGGGTGCTTGCTGTATACATCTTCCACCCATTAAGGTAGCAAACATCCTATCTGATATAGAGGAATTGTGTGAACCTCCCACCAGGTTCAGTAGTGGGATCAGGGCCGGATTTTCCTATAGGCTAACTAGGCTTCAGCCTAGGGCCTCAAGATCAAGAGGGGCCTACATTCAAATTGTTAGCCAAATTAAAATTACACTATTCTAAAAACAGTGAACACTAAAACACTGAATCGAAAATAAGGAGAAATTCTATGCATATGACTAATAAACAAACATAAAAATGTATTGGTTAAGATCGTTCCAGCGCCGTGGCAGTTGGAGAGCCCGCCCACGTTCCCAGCAGCGGTGGTCGGGCGAGAGGCGCGGCCGCTCCCAGTAGCCTCCCCATCGACGCGGAGCCCACCAGCGGCCAGGCAGGTGAGGGCGAGGGGGCCAAGCCGGGCAGCTGAGCACAGCAGGGGAGGCGGCTAACCTCGCTGCCTTTGCCACAGAGCAGAGCCGCCCTCCGTCGGGAGGCCAGCTATATATATTGATATATATTGATATATATTGATATATATTGATATATATCACAGTAATAATGTATTTTATTGTCTCTCATGTAATTTACAAACTTAAAAATGGGAGGTGAAAGGGCCTCATAAGTGGAATAGCCTAGGGCCTCTTTCAATCTAAATCCGGCCCTGAGTGGGATTCATATTTTTTTTACTACTGGTTCTGTGGGCGTGGTGTGGCTTGGTGGGTGTGGCTTGGTGGGTGTGGCAGGGGAAGGATACTGCAAAATCCCCGTTCTCTCCCCACCCCACTCCAGGAGAAGGATACTGTAATATCCCCATTTCCTCCCCACCCCACTAACCTGCTTCCCAGCGGCCTCCTGTGCCGGGCAACAGAAGAAGACCCTACTGATCAACTGGGACTCCGATCAGCTGGGACTTGAGAGACGAATAGATGGGGGTGGAGCCAGCCACAGGTGGTATTGCTGGTTCTCCAAACTACTCAAACTTTTGACTATCAGTTGGCCAGAACCGGTCAGAACTAGCTGAATATCACCTCTGTCCAGGTTCCTTGAAAAAAAAAACTGTAAAAACGTGAGGAGAGAACAGAAATAGCCCATAATTGTGCTCGTCAGTTCTTTGAGGTAGGCCAAGACATAAAAGGAACTCCACAATTCATATTGGAAATCACTTTTATCGATATAGGCTACAGTATTAATAATTTTGAAAACTTGATAGCGTTTTCCCTTCCCTAAGTTTCTTCCCAATTTCTTCTCCTTTCATAAGCTTAATTCAAGTTTTGTTAAATACCATATTCCTTCTTTGATCATCTATGTAGTTCTCTACAAGTTGAGATTAGAGCCAAGAACCTCAGGTTTAGAAATGACGTACATATGAACTATTTATCGGAAGAAGTAGCTACACAGTTCTTGTAAGTATCATTGGTGAAGGCCCCTACAAAAAGTATCTTCTTCCTAGCATTAGCATACTGCACAGCAGCTGCCAAAGGAACTGGTTATGTCTAGTCTGATGAAAAGAAGGCCTAGGGGAGACATGATAGCAGTGTTCCAATATCTCAGGGGTTGCCACAAAAAGAGGGAGTCAAGCTATTCTCCAAAGCACCTGAGGGCAGACAAGAAGCAATGGGTAGAAACTAATCAAGGAGAGAAGCAACCTAGAACTAAGGAGAAATTTCCTGACAGTTAGAACGATTAATCAGTGGAACAGCTTGCCTCCAGAAGCTTTGAATGCTCCAACACTGGAAGTTTTTAAGAAGATGTTGGACAATCATTTGTCTGAAGTGATGTAGGGTTTCCTGCCTAAGTAAGGGGCTGGACTAGAAGACCTCCAAGGTCCCTTCCAACTCTATATTCTATTATTCCTGCACTACGGCAGGGTCCTCTTTTCCCCTACAAAAAGTATATGTGCAGAATAAAGAAGTCACCTCTGGATTAGCAATAGCAAAAGCACTTAGAATTGCATACCACTCCGTAATGCTTTACAGTCCTCTGTAAGCGAGCTAGATAAGTTAACATATTGCCCCCCACCCCCCAACAATCTGGGTCCTCTTTTTATCAAACTCTGAAGGATAAAAGGCTGAGTCAACCTTGAACCAGTCAGGATCAAACTCCTGATGTGTGGGCAGAATTAGCCTGCAATACTGCAACCTAACCAATGTGCCACCATGGCTTTTTTTTTTTTTTTTTGGAGGTTTCTGACAACAGTTTGGGGAAGATGATTCTATACTGACAAATAACCTTATTTGTGTAGGATATGAGGACAAGAGACAATGGCAGCTGGTGTTCCTTTTACAAAGAGCAATTGGAAAATAGCAGGAAAAAAATAAGATTTTCTTCAGTGCCTTTAGTATCTTTGTAGTTCCAGAGGCCGTGCTTACAACAGGGTTAGGGTCATTCACTTTTGATGAGCTGGAGGGTGAATATGTGAATTTCTTCATTCCATTAATTTCATGCTTCATAGGAAACACACAAAGATTAGAAGTAACCTACATTCTTTACTGGTTCCTTACCAAGTTCAGTTGCTTTTATAAAGCTTTTTTCTCCCCCTTTGTATAAAAGTATTGAGTTAATTACATGATTCTTTGCAGATCGCTGTAAAAATGTATTGTCAACATCCTGTCCCCATTCCATTCAAAATGATTTTGCTACATGACAAACCTTGAAGTACTTTAAGAAAAGTATGTCCTGGATAGAAATATCAATTCATCTGTTTATCAAACATTTGTGCAGCTTTTTCAGGGCATATAAAATGCAACCTAAAGTGTAAAAATTGCACTCAAAGTGCCCAGACAAAGCAATTAAAAACACATTAAAATGAAGATACAAAGAACACTCATCCCCATTCAGAACTCATCTTAGCAACCAAGACATTGCTTAAAAACCTCTCTGAACATCTTAGAGTGAAGTAGATAGTGCTGGCCTGACCCCTTTTAGCAAGGAGTTCCATAGGTTAAAAACTGCAACTAAGAAGCCCATGTATGAATTCCAGCACTTATGTCCAAGACAGTGTTGGAACAGAGAGATACATCTCTCTTGGAAAATTAAAGTACCAGATAAATTGCAATAGGCAATATGTCAAACAGCTCGGTCCAAAGCTGTGTAGGACTGTGTAGTTTAGTGGTACAGCTTTAAGGATTACTAGAAATGGGCTGAGAGTCATTGATTAGGGAAATCAAATCAAATCTCTTGGTCACAGAATTCAACCTGAGGTAGCAGGCTGAACCAGAGTAGGCCTCAAGCCTGAACCAAACTAGGGTCTCATGATATTAAGCTTTAACTGTTCATATATAGAAATTGCAAACGTTCGCTTTTAGGAACTCTGCACATAAAAACTGCTGAAGCAAAGGTCTCTATTTTAATGTATCTGCTGGCTTGACTGTAAAATTTGTCTGGAAAGACACTATTTACTTCCTCAAATGTATGCTATGTTGACTGTTGGCTGACTATGTATTATTACTTCCTGTAGACATAATATTGCTGTAACTCAGGGGCAAATCTTGAGGGGTGTATCCAAAAACTAACAGATGGCTTAGCGAAAAGCTAAAAACTATAAAAAGAATTTCCTGATGTCATTCGGAGTGCAGGCCTTTGTCTCTGAACACTTTTTTTTCCTTCTCTGAAGAGCTGGCTTCTGTGTTTTTCTACAACAAACCAGTCTTTACAATAAAAAGAGAAAATAGTTTAACACAACAATTTGTTATTGGGGAAGGCAAAGAAAAATAATAGGACAATAAAACAGCATATCTAATTAAAAGCCTTGGGCAGTTTTGGTGAAGATATTTGGCTGCCTCATATGTGAGTGTGGGGTTAAAGGTAAAGGTTTGCCTTGCACATATGTGCCTAGTCATTCCCAACACTAGGGGGCGGTGCTCATCTCAGTTTCAAAGCCGAAAAGCCAGCGCTGTCTGAAGATGTCTCTGTGGTCATGTGGCCACCATGACTAAAGGCCGAAGGCGCACAGAACACTATTACCTTCCCACAGAAGGTGGTTCCTATTTTTCTACTTGCATTTTTACGTGCTTTCAAACTGCTAGGTTGGCAGAAGCTGGGACAAGTAACGGGAGCTCACTCCATTACACTAAGGATTCGAACTGCCGAATTCCCGACCTCTCTGATCGACAAGCTTCTTAGCCACCAAGCCACCACATTAATCTGCATAGAATTCTATGAAATTTGATACACTTCCATTCTTCTCCCCCCAAACTTCATGTTCTATTTTTTTTTTAAAAAAAATAACTATTTATTTACATTTTCCTTGCTTGATAAGGGGAGTTGGAGCTATGTTTTTTTTCTTTTTCTTTCTGTATCATATTATAAAATTTAGACAAGTTTGGGTGAGCTGTTCCCTGGATTAAAAATACAACTGGGCTGGTTTCCTTTTGAAATCAAAGGAAGCTTCTATAACATTAAATCAGAGGTGGGTTCCTACCAGTTCGCACCAATTCGGTAGAACCGGTTCGTCAAATCTACCGAACTGGTTAGAAGAGGCTCCACCAGTGGACCCGGAAAGCAGGCCACACCTACAGAAGAGGTTCCAAATTTTTTTGAAACCCACCACTGACACACACACACACACACACACACACACACACACACACACACACACAGAGAGAGAGAGAGAGAGACCCACACACACAGAGAAAGAGAAATAAAGGAAGAAAGAAAGAAATAAAAAAAGAAAAAAGAAAGAAAAAGTGAGAGAGAGATGAAAGAAAAAAGAAAAAGGGACAGAGAGACAGAAGGAGAGAGAGAGAGAGAGAGAGAGAGAGAGAGAGAGAGAGAGAGAGAGAGAGAGAGAGAGAGAGAGAGAGAGAACACATGGCCGGCAAGCCACTCCCACCAGGTCACGTGGCCAGCAAGCCACTCCCACAAAGGAGGCCACACCCACAGAGTAGGTTCGAAAAGTTTTTGAAATCCACCACTGCATTAAATGTATCATATATGTCTGTTAGCAGCTTTCGGCACTCTGATTCTCACTGTAATTCCACCCCACCCCTTGAAAAACTGCACCCCCATCCATCAGAAATCATTAGTGACTTTTTAGACATGAAAGAGAAAAATCTCCAATCAATTAGGAGGCAGCCCCCCTCACACACGGTTTTCCCCTCCTTTTTCCAAAAGCTTTTGTGCATTGTAGTTGCAAGCCAAGATGTGCATGTTGATCCTGACAGTAAAAGCTACGATTAATGAATAATGGAGTACTGACAATATATTTCTGCCAGGCTAAGCTGTCGTAATTCAATCCGAATAATAAGGGAGTGGGTGGGTGGTTTTTTTTTTTTTATAAAGAGGCTCTAAAAAGGCAATGCAATATTAAGCAAAATAAAGAAGGCAATACTTTATGGTAATATTTCTACAGGCCTTCATTTCTGGTGCTTCAAAAAAAAAAGCATCAAGGATGAAACTGCCTTGGCATAGAAGGGAAGATTTCCAGACAAAGTAATCTGTCCATTGCTTAAAGCCCTGGAGGATATTATGGAACGTTCCTTTCTTCTACTATCCCACTCTCTTTTTATTGCATTTTGAAAGGATGAAAACCATCTAGTAAATACATTCTCAGATCTCCCTTACATGGTTTATAGCTGCAATTTAAATCAATCTGTGCACCAAAGTCCCAGTTAAATTCCTGACATCTCCAGTTTGTCAAGAACCCTACAGAGATAGAACAGTCATACAGATGGTGTTTATTCAACTGGGCCGGGGTTGGTTTAACCCCGCAAACCTGTTGGCTAAGTTCACTCAGCATTTGCCGGAGCTTCAGCTTTATCCAGTCCTCAGAGATGGGTTTGCAAAGCACACTCAGCTCAGATCCAACCAAGCAAACTGACAATGTTGTATCAAGTAGTCAATTATGAACAAGAGGGTTTGACTTTTGAGAACGCAATTTACAGTGGTGAGAGGAAAGTGGGGTTTTAAAAGCTGCTTCACCCTACCCTGCACCCTACCGAGGAGCCGAGGTGGCGGAGTGGTTAGGGTGCAGTACTGCAGGCCACTTCAGCTGACTGTTATCTGCAGTTCAGAGGTTCTAATCTCACTGGCTCAAGGTTGACTCAGCCTTCCATCCTTCCAAGGTGGGTGAAATGAGGACCCAGACTGTGGGGGCGATATGCTGACTCTGTAAACCGCTTAGAGAGGGCTGAAAGCCCTATGAAGCGGTATATAAGTCTAACTGCTATTGCTATTGCTATCTTATAGCCTTCCACATGAGGCTGAGGGGAAAAAAACTTCTAGGGAGCATGGCCAAAAGATGAAAGAAGACATAGATAGCCAGAAGTTCTACTCTACTCTACTCTACTCTACTCTACTCTACTCTACTCTACTCTACTCTACTCTACTCTACTCTACTCTACTCTACTCTACTCTACTCTACTCCATCCATCCATCCATCCATCCATCCATCCATCCATCCATCCATCCATCCATCCATCTAAAAGATGTATGTAGCTGCCCATATTGTGTGACACAACTCAGTGGTTAACTGCAATAATAAAAACAAAACAATAAAACAAACAAACAAGAAGAAACTGGCACCCAGCTCAACAATATCCATCCAACTATAGAGTCCCCTGACTCCAACCTTACTATACCATTACCAGGGATTAGCTAATTCTTAGAGGCTTTCTGAAAAGCTAATAGACTAAGGATCTGGATCTCAAGGGGGAGGATATTTCACATGCAGAGGCTGCTACTGAAAAAGTATATTCCCTAGGTTTCACTAGAAGGCATTATCTGATGGAAGAGACCTCAATGAATCAATGAATCTCGTTATGTTAACTTGGTTGCCTTATGCATTTGGTACTTGCAGAGTACATGATCATACGCTTACTTTTTCTATAGTAGAAGTAGAAAGAGTTTTAATTTTGGGAAGCCACTGCATGTTTATCAGATGTTTAATTTAGAGATTAGGAACTAATATCACTCCAGATGTTATAGCTTGCCAACATCAATCATCCTTGATCCTTGAACATACATGCTGGAAATTCGATTTCAACATCTGGAGACACATGAATTCCACCCCTGTTTTAAGCAATGAAAAGCATGCTGGAATCTTTGTCTTTTAGTAGTTCTCAAGTGTTTTTTTTCTTAAATTTGGTCATAATAGTCAGAAAATACCAGTTCAAAGAACTGTCTGGAAGAAATTAGGTTTAAGTATCAGTGATTCACCTATTGAGTTTGGCCTGACATCAGTGGAAATACTTAAATCAGGGTGACATTAGACATCAGCAAAGAAAGATATTAATTCCAGACAGGCAATTTCCTTTACATCAGTATTTTTTTTTATCAAGTTCAAGCTATTTGGCTGCACCCCATGAGAATGGAAGGAAATCTTATGATTTACAGAAGCCGCATTCTCTGCATTTGTTTTGTGCTGTCATACGGTATTAGTTTCTAATGATATGACTTTATGTTTTAGACTCAAATTCCCAGACTCATATTAGTGTATTGGAGCTCTTCTCTCTTCTCTTCCCCTTCTCTTCTCTTCTCTTCTCTTCTCTACTCTACTCTTCTTTTTCCTCCTTCTCCTTCTCTCTCCTTCTCCTCTCCTCTCTTCCCCTTCTCTTCTCTACTATTCTTTTTCCTCCTTCTCCCTCTCCTCTTTTCTCCTTCTCTCTCATTCTCCTCTCCCTCTTCTCTTCTCTTCTCTTCTCTTCTCTTCTCTACTCTATTCTTTTTCCTCCTTCTCCCTCTCCTCTTTTCTCCTTCTCTCTCCTTCTCCTCTCCTCTCTTCCTCTTCTCTTCTCTTCTCTTCTCTACTCTACTCTTCTTTTTCCTCCTTCTCCTTCTCCTCTTTTCTCCTTCTCTCTCCTTCTCCTCTCCTCTCTTCCTCTTCTCTTCTCTTCTCTTCTCTTCTCTTCTCTACTCTACTCTTCTTTTTCCTCCTTCTCCTTCTCCTCTTCTCCTTCTCTCTCCTTCTCCTCTCCTCTCTTCCCCTTCTCTTCTCTTCTCTTCTCTCTTCTCTTCTCTCCCTCTCTTCAGTAGGAGGACACAAGAAGTTTGCTGTTGCCCAAGTTCAACAAAGGGAAGAACTTTGGTTGTTACAGGTAGTCCTTGACTTATGATCGCAATTGAACCCAAAATTTCTGTTGCTAAGTGAAACAGTTATTAAGTGAATTTTGCTCCATTTTATGATCTTTCTTGCCCCATTTATTAAGCCAATCACTGCGGGTATTAAATTAGTAGCATGGTTGTTATCTGGCTTCCCCATTGACTTTCCTTGTCAGAAGTCACAAAAAAATGACCTCAAGATACAACCACCTTCATAAACACATGCAAGTTGCCAACCACCCTAATTTTGATCACATGACCATGGAGATGTTGCAAAGGTGCTAAGTGTGAAAACTAGTCATAAGTCACTTTTTTCCAATGGCGTTGTAACTTCAAATGGTCGTTAAACGAATGTCTGTGAGTTGAGGACTACCTGTAGTCAGTTCAATAGGAAGGTTTTCAGTTGTCTTTTCAAAATGCTTTTTGGCTTTGGAAGAATTCATTGCATTTCAGCTTATTGGCAAGATCATGTAGCAACAATGCCAGACCTCAAATTTTTGACTGGTTCCCCTTTTTTTTGTCCATCACCTGATAATCAGATTTTCCTGGAACCAGATACAGGGACAGAAGCATTTTCTCCGTCTGTTGTCATAAGAACTTTGCTATCATACCATGATGCTATTACATGATTTCCCATTCAAGGAGAAATTCTGGATTTCCCAGAGTTCTGCATTCTGAGAGCTTCCTAAGACTATTTTGTTTTTCATTTTACGACCCTATAATCCCTTTATTGGGGTGGAGCTGGGCAACTGAATAGAGCTGAGTATTTACTGGCTGGCTGCCCTTCCTGATGCCTATATGCTGTTCACAGGAGACATTTTCTCTTTGTGGCCTTATAGAGAAACATCTGCCGCCACTTAGGATTGAACTCTCAACCTTCCGAATGGGTGGTGAGCATCTTCCCCTCTAGGCAACCATGTCACTCAGCTTCCTGGGACAATATCTAGTTGCTATTCTATTTGGCCTCATTTCCAACTCTATTTGGCCCCATTCCCAACCTCTTTTTTCTAGCATTTATTTACTTCCTCTGTAGATCTGATTTTTAAAAATAATTCAGAGTTAGTGCTCAGAGTTTCTTGAGAAAAATCTGCTTGGTCTATCAAAACATCCTGCTTCAGCCATTTCAAAACAAGAACAAAGGATGGGTACCAAAAGTGTGCAGTGGCTGTTTTAAATAGTTTTCAGTTCCATCTCTTGCAATTCTGTTGGTTCGATGTACATCTCACTCGGGTTGGTTCTGTGTCTATAAGGGCAGTGAAGGACTTCGATGTTCCCCATGAGCAGCCATGAGGATCTGGCCTTGTAAGAAGTGGATGAGAATAAAATTGATATATTCCTCCCAGAAACATGGACCTGTCTTTCTACTTTCCTCAGGGAGAGGGTCAACATCTTTTGACCAGCTTCCATGTTAGATTTATCATAATCAACAACAGCATCTTTTAGAGCCAATAAATAGCTGGCAGGAATGCAATGATGGAGTGGATGCAATGGAAGATGAAAAATTTCTGCATTAATCCTCCAGAAGATTAATACAATTTTAAAGGTAAGTCTCCGAATCCTGTGCTTTAAAAAAAAACTCCATTTGGATGCCAAATCTTGGCTGTACAATCCTAAGGGATTCTAGAGCAATTCTAAGCTTCTCAATCTTGGCAACTTTAAGGCATTTGGGCTTCAATCCCCAGAATTCTCCAGCTGGACAATTGTGGCTGGACAATTCTCAAAACTGAAGTCCACACATGCTGGATGGGGAATTCTGGGAGTTGAAGTTTAGATATCTTAAAGTTGCCAAGAAGCAAAAATCAATCTGGAAGTCCCTGTGCCCATTCCTTTCATTATAGCTCAGTGATGGTGAACCTTTTCGGCACTGAGTGGCAAAAAGGGAGCACTTTGCGCTCATCTGGGCCGCAACCAGGAAAAGGAGCTGCCTAGGAGTGTAGCCAGAACATGAACTTCCAGTGGGTCTTCTGGTTTCTGGAACACATGTGCACATGCCAATCAGCTGGTCAGTGTCCATGCTCATGCTGGAAAATGGAAGACCAGCCCTTCCAGTTTCTGGCACTGCTGCATGCACAAAGTCCAGCCAGTGGTGGGTTCTGGCCAGTTCTAACCTCTTCTGTAGAAGAGGTTCCACAAATCTACAGTGCCGTTTAGAACCGGTTCCAGCTCCCTCCCCCCGCCCGTCCGCACATCAAGATGAAGAGTGAGAGGAGGAATTCTGGGAGTTGAAGTCCACAAGTCTTAAAGCTGTCAAGTTTGAACACCCCTGGGGTTTTTTTTCCTAAAGGATTAGGGGTGCAAGGGTCTTGTAACCTGACAGCTTTAAGACTTGCATGCTTCAAATGCCAGAGTTTCTGAGCCAACATTTTGGTTGCTAAGCAACAGCGTTGTTAAGTGAGTTTCACCCTTTTTACA